>NC_143549.1:179677708-179985000 GCF_054136105.1 Typopeltis vanoorti | reverse complement strand
ATGTTTCCACATGCTGTTGGATATGATGTTGATGTGAGATTATCATACTTTGTGACATCATTTGGGCAAACCTTATTTCTGTGGCTCAAAGGGTATTCTGTATTATTTGTCCTTATTATGCTAAGTATTTTATTCTCAAACAGCATTTTTGATATTAGAGCATGTGACTAGTTCTCTCACTCATATGTCCAAAATTGTTGAGATGGAAAAAAAAAGTAGTGAGCAGGTGAGAGTGGCCTTACCTGCAATGCTCCCCTACCCCATCCTCTATTCTCTCTCACTCCCCCTCTCTTCCAGAAGATGTGTGCTCAGCCTAGTGGAGATGAGCAAGTTCCACATTTGCAGATATCTTTTAGTGATGTCACCTCCAACTGATACTGATAACTGCAGGGCAAAAAAACGCTTTTTTTAATCCAAACATTTCAAATCCAAGTAATCCAAATCCAATAATTTAACCCAAAACGTGACTTAAACTATTAAAGTTTGGTATAGAAAAAATGTTTGTACTCTCTGTCATTGATGTGTCATGCAATTTAAGTAAGAAAATATATTTAATATATATTAAATATTAATATATATTAAATTATTATTTTTTCTTGTGAAATTTCTTGCCACAAACTAACCAGAGACTTTTTTTTTGAAAATCCATTCAGTGAATTAAATGTCTTATTTGTTCAAGCAAGCCCTCAAATATTTCAAGAAACTGTGTCAACACTTAGAAGCAAAAGGAATCGGGTTTTAAATTAATAGCCAGAATTTTAGTGGAGAAGATTTCACTGGAAAAGTGACAATTTTGTTACTATATCTGCAGAAACCTCCACCAGACTAGAAAAAAAACAGTCGTGGTTAAAGTACGACTGCTAGAATTTGGATATTTTATAGAAAGACTGTAGATATTTTAACCCATCACGTTACCAAACTCTTAAAAAAGCTTAGTGTAGAAAAGAAGGTATATTTTTCTTTTCCTTCCAAACATTTGTACATGATAAAATTTTAAAAACATATGAGCAGTCGAAACTTTTTTTTCAAAACTTGACAACACATTCTATTCCATTAGGAGAACAAAAAAAGACAGATGTGATACTAATAATATAATTATGTCTTTTGAAATGAATAAAGTACAAATGATTTTTTTCTTGTGAAATTTCTTACCACAAACTGACTGGAGACTTTTTTGAAAATCCACTCAGTGAATTAAAAGTCTTATTTGTTCATGCAAGCCCTGAAATATTTCAAAAAATTGTGTCAACTTTTGCAAGCAAAAGGAACTGGGTATTAAATTAATAGCCAGAATTTTAGTGGATAAGATTTCACCGGAAAAGTGACAATTTTGTTATTATATCTGTAGATACCTCCACCAGACTAAAAAAAACAGTCGTACTTAAAGTACAACTGTTAGGATTTGGTTATTTTACAGAGAGACAATAGATATTTTAACCCAACAAGTTACTAAAATTCTTAAAATGATTGCTGTATAAAAACGGTATCATAGTGTGCAGATAAAATCAAGTGACGTGAGTGCGAGTCAAAACGTATTTCACAACATAACCACCCATACATTCTAGTGTTGGGGGAATTAAAAACAGAGACCAAAGCAAATAACAGAATTGTAGTTTTGTGAATAAAGTACCAATGAACTGAAAAGTGACAATTTTGTTACTACATCTGTAGATACTTTCACCAGACTAGAAAAAAAAACAGTCGTACCAAATTCTAACAATACCACTTAGAATTTGGTTATTTACAGAGAGAGAGAGAGAGAGAGAGAGAGACATTAGATATTTTAACCAATCAAGTTACTAAACTCTTAAAAAGTTTGTTGTAGAAATAAAAAGGTATCATAGCATGCAGATAGCAAGTGAATCAACATGCAAATATCAAATAATACTCACCATTGGAAGAAAAACAAAAAAACATTAACGAACTTAATAGCCAGATCCGTTCTTCATTTAAATGATACCAAATGATGAAAACAATATTTGCATGAATTTCAAAACTTTGAAAAATATGATGAATTTCTTGCTTGCTGTCATCATAAATAGTTATTCGAAGATAAACATTTTATTTTTGTTTACAATTTTTCTTTCTTTCTCCCTTTCTTTCTTTCTTTCTTTTTTTTTTTTTTGATGGTTGACATTGTTGCATATTGTTTTCAAGAAATATGGTAACCTTGCTTTTAGACACGTGTTAAGTTTAATGTCTCAATTTTTATTTAATTAGGAATGCAAAAAAACCTTGTTTGTCTCATTTTCATTACATAAACTTACTAATGCTAAATAAAGAAAAATAAATAAATTTCAGTTACATAAGTAAGTTCAGAGCTTTGGAATTGAAGTGTAACTGTTAGTATTTGGTGATTTAATATTTGAGCAATACAAAATATTAAATGTGTATTTGTGTAGCTCAGTGGATGTGGTGTTTGCACACCATGGCACTTGGCTGCACGAAGGTAGACTTGATTTCGAGTCTAGTCGGCGACTAGAGGAAATTTTTCTAAGCTTTTTTTCAACTGGTTCCCGAGTTAGTCGATCTCTGGCACGGGCAAGCGGGTGTTTTCTCCTAGGAACTCGGGTTTTTGTCCCGTATACTCAAGAAAATCGACTGTAGAACCCACATTATCTCAGACATTAAATACGAGGGTTAGGGACCACGAGATGGCGGTACTTGTTCAGCCGTCACTCTTCACTGCCTGCTGCTTAATTAGTGATAGCCTTGGACTAGCTATCTCTGATTGGGTACTAGTGGAGATTGAACTGCCCACTCAGTCTCCAAAAGTTAGATATTGGTAAAAACGGCCTCACCTACTCCCTATATACGTGTATACGGGTATAAAAAGGCATTAGCTGATTTTTTTTTTTGAACAAAGAGGCATGCTGTTGTTGGGTTTTCCACAGTAAAACTTTACTCAGTTATTCTGATTCCAAATTGATATATAAATTCATAACATTATACCTTAATGCAATTCTGTTTAATTATTGTAAACAAAATTCGCATCTCTATGCTTCTAGAGATGCGAATTTGTCAGTCATTGGCAGATATTAGTCAGGAAAGGACATGTTGAGTTAATGGAAAATTGTAGCCTCTAGTGTAAAAACCATAGTTTAATGTGATTGCTAAAATCACTTAGTCACCATTGGAAACTGAAAGAGGACCAAAAAGTAAGACAGTAAATTAATGAGTAATCTTCAAGAAAGACTAATGAAAAAATTCACACACAGTTATTTATTTATTGCTCAGTTATTCTGGCTAGAAAAAATGTAGTTAACTGATTTTTAAAATAAAAGAGAGAAAAAAAAATTACGAGTCCTAATAACAAATCTACCAGAATTCCAAAAACAGAAAGCCACATGTAGCCTCAATACTGTGATGTCATTGTGGAGAGATAGCTTGGTAAAACATGAGCACTGTGGGTAGGAATTAACAAAGACTACCAAATGGATGGAAATCTAAAGGATTTGGTCAACTAGAATTTCTGGTTATTTACAGAAATATTGTTCTTTCAACTCATGTGTGAGCGAGTGTTGTGCTGTGGATATAAAATTCAACTATTTTGGAATATTCGCATTTAGAAGAGCTATTTTGGAAAAACTGTAAGTAATTTAAATTATCATTAGAATTTCTAGACTACATACAAAAGTTGTTGGTAATCCATTTAAAGTCTCCGTTTATTTTAATTTATGTTTTTTAAATGCCATTTGGTTTTTCTCTTGACTGTAAACTAAAAATACCAATAGCCAAACATTTTGTAAAAAAGATAACATTAATTCGAAAAAGTAATGAAGTTTAACATCTTAAACGTAGACAAATCAAAATATTCTGATGGGTTATGTATATGATAAAAAAAAGTGTGTTTGAGGGACACTAGCATATAATTAAATTATTCTATAAAGCTCGAAACGCTGCCGCCATCTCGAGTCTACTCTATGAATTCCCATAGCCTTTAACAGGAAAGAAATACCCCAAACAATATTGGAAAATTAGTACTGCCATCTATAGACAACCAAACACAAAACTCGAGAATGATGAATATTTCTCACCCTGGGAAATTGCAAGATATATTATCTCAAAAACATCATCCACAAATCCAGAGGCAAACCAAAACATGTCCTGATGTCACTGAGACATATGTTGCCCAGAAATTTCCAAACAGATAACGACACGACTCCTTATCTCTAAATTTACCCACAATGCTATATACGAAACAAACACACCACATGATGTCCTTGAAAGATTTGGGGTCCCCGAGTAATATTCCAAACTCTATCTTATCACTATCCATCACCCATAATGTCATACGCAAACCATTTATTTATCTACATCTCATAACAACACACATCCAGGACACTGATGTCACTCCCCCCCATTCACTCTACCCCTGTTTGGTTTATAGTGTCCCACCAATCATGACACGAATCATTACCCACTAATATATCTTCCTTTTCCATTCAAAATAATAACGTGACTTATTTACAACTAACAAAGGACGTTACTAATCTTCATCTGATAACAACACACATCCATGACACAAACATTGCTTCCCCCATTCACCCTACCCCTGTTTGGTTTAAACTGTCCCACCAATCACGGCACGAATCCTTATCCACTAATATATCTTCCCTTTCCATTCAAAACAATAATGTCACTTATTTACAACTAAACAATTACATCACTTATTTACAACTAACAAATTACGTCACTTATCTTGATCTGGTTCAGAGTGCATCCTATACTACTACCGTCGTTTTTCTTAAATACTAGGATGGTCTGAAAAGTTCTCGGTCTGACAATGAAAAACGAATTTAAGATTTCAAAATTATCTTTATTTTTCAACATAATCTCCCTTAAGACACGAGTGATGCTCCAGCACAATTATCCAGTCCCTGTAGTGGTTCTCAGTAAGATCTGCAACATACCCATCTACAGTTGCAATCACCTCTTGATTCGAAGAAAAACGCTGACCAGCGAGGAAGGTTTTGTTTTGGGAAGAGTTGGAAGTCAGAGGGAGCCAAATCTGTGTAATAGGGTGGATGTTCCAACAATTCATAGTGCAGATCCCTTAATTTTCCCATTGCCAAAACACTTTTGTGTGCAGGTGCATTGTCCTGATGAAAGATTTTTCTTTTGCAAACCGGGTCTTTTCTCGCGAATTTTTTTGTCTAGTCTGGTTAAAATATCGAAATAATATTCCCCCGTTATTGTTTTATCCTTTTCAAGATAATTAATAAACAAAATGTCTTTAGTATCCCAAAACACTGATGCCATGACCTTTCCTGCTGATGGAACCGAATTTGTCTTCTTTGGAGCTGAACAACCTGGCTTGTCCACTGTTTTGACTGCTGTTTGAATTCTGTGTGTGATGGTGAATCCAAGTCTCATCCATAGTAATACATCGAGGCACAAAATCAGTTTTATTGTTGTTAAAACGCTCCAAGCACTTTGAGATTTTCATGCGAGTGCATTTTTGATCTGCTCTCAATCAAGCATGGCACCCATCTTGCACAAAGCTTTTTCATTTGCAATTCTTCATGAAAATATATCTTACACGTTCTTTTGAAATGCCTATAGTCTCAGCAATTTCACGCACTTTGACTAGCCAGTCATCTAATACCATATTGTGCACTTCTTCAATGATTTCTAGCGTTGTTACACTTTTTTGGACGTCCTTCATTCACGTGGATCATCTTCAAGGCTGGTACGGTCACGTTTAAACTCGGCAGCCCATTTCATAATTGTCGAAAACGAAGAGTGCCCATAAACTTTCATGACCAAATGAATTTCTTTTGGCATTAAACCTTCTTTTACAAAGAATCTTAACACTGTACGATACTCAATTTTATCCATTTCAAGGGATACAGACACTTTTGCTTCAGACAGCTGTATAAAACAAAGTACTTGATAGAATGACTTCCAATTTCACATGAATGTTTTATAGCAGATGTGCCAACTTAGGGCAAAAAATCTTGCCGAATGTTGCTATCTATGGTCAAGGCCGAGAACTTTTCAGACCACCCTTGTACATGATGCTACTACCAACAATAGTATATACATTGCCTGTAAATGATGTGTCTTCTCGTAACCGACTTTCCTGTATGCGAGATGGAAAAGCCGTTTACAAAAAAAAAAAAAAACTGTTACCTCAGCATGAAATCGGTTAAACTTACCTTCAATTCAAAAAGCCTATATAAAGATTTCTGTAGATTGTCCCACACACCAGAATAAATAACGGCTTCTGTCCTGTTTCATGCTTACACATGACATAGAACAATCAGAGAACGAAAAACCCAAGTTTCCAAGTGAAAAAAACTCCCTACCCTCATATGAGGCTGGCTAACTCATCTTTAGTCGAAAGAGACCAAATAAAGGTTTATCATGTCTTGGACGGGAATCGAACCTAGATCTTTCCTACCAAACGGCTTCGTCTATACAACTGAAACCGTATGAGACCGGATAACTCATCTTTAGTCGAAAGAGACCAGATAAAGGTTCCTCATGCTATTGAATGGGAAACCAGATATCTCCTTGGTTCCTATTGGAAAAAAAAAATATATATATATATATATATATATATATATTCCAATAATTTCTTTCACTGAAAAGTACTGCAGTCTCCCAAAAAACAAAGTTTGATTTACACTACATTAGGTTATTCAAACTTAAAAAAAAAAATTAATAAGCCCTATAAAATCATTAACTTTGATCTTTAACCTAACTTTGATTATGATGACAAAAATTATTTCAAGTCCCTTTGAGCCAGTGTGGACAGAATCATTGATATTTTATTTTTCCGTGTTAAAGTTCCCATTTGATGTTACAATTACTAAGAAAGTTAACATAATACAAGAGGTATTCTGTTATCATTATGTTAAGATTGGGACAAATTCATCTTATTAAATTAATTCTGTTTAAAATATTTAATAAAAATGTTTAATAATTATGATAGTTGATAATTAGTGTTTGTCCGGACTTTTTTTCTCAAATGCCAATACATTACTTCTTGCAATTACGGATATCACTTAAGTGGACTTTCAATTAACAGTGAATGTTAATAAATGAGCTCCAAGGTATTTTTGGCCCATTCCTCCACCCAAATCATAATCAGCTCCTATAATGGGAGTTGATTTGGATATTAAATATGACTCTGGACACGGTTTTGAAAAAATAGAATTATAAACATTAGAAGCTGACCAGCACACGGTCCTGGTATGAACCCTAAAGATCACGTGGCTTGCTGGTCAGCTTCTAATCACTTCTATATTTTCAAAACCATGTCACCATAGCCAATCACTAAACAACCTACTACCAACCATTACGATGGTTCTATTGTCGAATGTGGACACTTATCACAACAACAGTCTACTGTATAATCACAGAAAGCAAGTTCTGAATCACATAAATCAAAGCAGCGTGGTTGGAATGTCTTGTATATAGCAGCCTTTTCATGAAAATCAGGATGAAATTCAGCAACTATTGCTCTAGCATAGATCTCTAGAGCCATGGATGTCCTAAACTCTTAAGCGAATCCTGTAATAGTTGTAAAATTCTTCTCATAACTTCCCTATATTTTGAATGTGTTACTAGAAGTGCAAAATCAGGAAAGCATGAAACATTAGTGTGTGAGGGGGGGGGGGGGGGGAGCTTATGTGTGTAGCAGTGGCGGCCGGTGAAAATTTTAAGTGGGGGTGCTGCATACGCAAAATAAAAAAACTTTTTTCCCCTAATCAGTAATGAATTTATTAATAAATAAATTTAAATATTAAAAATTGCTTTATTAAAAATATTTCATCCTCACCATGAACAAACACCAATAATAAAAGTTTCGTATTAAATAGCAATGACAAGCGCAAACGAATAGCGTTAGATCGCTGTGCATGTTTCGTGTGTAACGATAATTGAAAAAATATAATTTTTTTCATATTTTCATGCTTTCCTTTTCATAATTCAGCCTTGTATCTATAATAAATAAATAATTATATGTTATTTTAACAAAATAAAATACGATTTACAAAAAATAGTTCACCACGAACACACGCGCCAATAATAAACATTTCATATCTCACAGAAATAACGAGTCAAGCATAAGATACACTGCCCAAACGGCAGTGCATTTGTTTCGTAATCTAAAGCGTTAATCGAACAATTCCAATTATTAACTATTCAATCAATCTCAAAACACAAGCTGTAACCTTTAACATGTTATACAGCATTTATATAATGTTGTAAGCATTGTTAGTATTTATAAATACAAACAAAATTTAATTTTTTCATTTTTTTCCTTGGGGATGTCGCAGTGCTTATGTACGGCCCGCCACTGGTGTGTAGGTTTCTTCTTTATCTGATTCTTCAGATAAGCGAACTAATGTATGATAAAAAAAAAAATAAAAAATAAAAATAAAAATAAAAAAATGCTCGGTATAGTTTCTCAGATCTCGAAAATGAGGTAATCATTACAAAAGGCAAGATTAGTTATAGCCCAAGGAGATATAGCAGTTATGAATACGAATGCCAAAAGTAACACATAAGGGTGGGGAATTTTTGGTTTTGGTCAGTTGGACATAAACAAAAATTGTCACCATTTGTGAGACTTGGTAGATGGAAGGGGAAGGGATAAAATGCAATGAGTATCATATTTCCAGGGAGTATAGAAAGAATAGGACAGGAGTATTACTTACAATAGCTATAGAATTACAGCCAACAAAAGTAGAAGTCCAGCAGAAGAAATGCAGGAGGAACGATATGGTACATTTGAGGCTATCTGTAGCTTACTCATATATAGGGCAGGGATGCTGCACAGAAAGATGTAGATATCATGTACAAGCAGATTAGCACAATGAAAGCATGCTGAGTAATTATTATGGAAGACTTCAACTATGGCACATATACTGGAAGAAATAAAGGACACATTGCAGGACGAAAAGAGAATTTAGTTACTGAGAGAAAGAATTATGGGGGGGGGGGAGTTGAAAGTTGTGATAAACACCTAGACAAAAATTATATTAAATTAAAGCAAATGATATACCACAAGAAAGAACATATAAGGACATAAGAATACCAACCCAACTCTGCTACAAGCATGTTCTTTCTTGTGGTTATATCAGTTGGTTTAATATCATTTTTGTCTAGGTGTTTATCAGAACTTTCCAGACCCGAGGTTCGAGAGTGCTGGATCTGGTAATTGTATCAGAAGATGTATTAACATAACTATGATAGCACACTTTAAAGCTTTAGTTCCGATGATTAAACTTTGAAGGACAAACTTAGGAGGCAGCTTGCCACGCACAAGAAACTACAAAAGAACTTCAGTGCGGTCCAGTTAGTCTGCAACAATCAAATCCTCTGCCTACCTCTTCGTGCATTAGTGGGTCTATTACCTCTGAATACTGAAAGAAAATGTCTAGGAGTGAAGTAACATAAGCAGGATAAAGGTGTAACATTCGCACCTCTCAGCAGAAAAAACAAACCAAACTTCCATATTATTACAGGCCGCCTAGGTGAATTTCATTGCCCAGTATAATACATCATTTTGCTTATTACAAACTTGAAGAGGAGAAAAAGCATGTTTGAATTCAGCAAATAGACTTTTTAAGCATTGTAATATTTTCATCATTTCATGAGAAATCATAGAGCGACCACCATTTTTCTTTTTTGAAGGTACAATTTTTAAAGTTATTTCACATATGTGCCTGGAAGGAATATGGATAGTGGTGTGTCAAGGGAAATGCCAAGGCCACTAAGCCTTCCTGATCCACTTTACAAATATATGCCTTCTTAGTTCCAACTTCAATGATATTCCTTTCCATCTTTAAACTGCACTTACATTTCTTAATAGAAACTCAAAGTTCAATGTTCTTCAAGCATTATTCGAATGCTTGAAGAACATTGAGAGAATTTAGAAATTGTTTCTGATTTCTCTCACAAGCTTTGATTCTCAAAAATGGAAATTGTACACGTTTGTTCTGATTTAAGATAACAGACCATTTCCAATTTGGAATTTGCTTTTTTTTTTTTTTTTTTAGCTAAAATCTCTCTGCTTCATTCTATCAACTGATTTACTACTTCATTTTCTCCACTACATTGTTAGTGGAGAAAATTATGAGAATAATTTTGAATATTCACTTCTGAATATACGCTGTTATTGTTTGCCCACTAAGAAATTCTGATCATAAACTAGTGTTGATTTCTTATACCATAGAACATTTAACCGAATCTCATCCAAGTATTGTCTGGAATCCTAAAATTGCCATGAGGGATAATCTTCATGATTTCTATAGCTGGTTGGGAATGATTTCAGTCCTGTTTCATTAGTAGTATGGGAACATTTATTCCCCAACAACCACTGCGACCCTTCATCAATTATCATAGTTTTCCAAGAAACATGCAGAAGCTGTCCAAGAGAAAAGCTGGGCATATTACATTTGGCTCTCATCAAAACCTTCATTTCCCTTTTCTGCTTATGTCCAAGCTGAAATAGCTGTAAGCAATCTATCAGCACAACCAGAATAATTTTTGCGACTAAAAGTAGAAAAGTTGCTTTACAAAAAAATGGATTTCTGGTGGATAATCTTGTGAATTAAAACACTACCAAAATGCAATCCTATATAATCCCCCACACATACACATTAAAAAAATAAATAAAATAAAAAAAAAAGCCTTTCTTGGTCCAAACATTCCTCAACCAGTTTCTGCAGCTGCCAAAAAACTAAGTGTACTTTCCACCAACAGCACTATCTTTTGCCTATATAACAACTACCAAATGAATCCCAAATCCACCTGAGCATAGAATACTGTTTACACTGTACCCAAAGCTTCGAGAGCATTACTCAATTCTATTCAGAAGAGAGCACTCAGATTATGATCTCCTCATAAAGAATCACTCCAATCCTTTCTCTCTCTCTCATAGATGTTGTGTCTATAGATCATTTCATGGTCAATGTTCTGCTAGAATGGCCACTATTGTTCCTCCACGTTTTTCCAAAACTGTAAGAGCAGCAGCTGCTGGATAACATCCATTTATCAACAACCTTCGAACTTATTGAAGAAACTTCTCTTGCATTCCATTCACCTCTATTCTTTGGAAAGGACTTTCAACTATTCAAAAAACATGTAAACAAATTTCTTTCTTCTTATCTGCAATTAATGGCTTGAAATCGTGGGGATGCTGCAACTTTCGAAATATACATACACACTGTAAGTACAGTGTACAAGTGTTTGGATAAAATATCAAAATTACGGTAAAAATTTTGAAAAAAAAAATTGTTTATTAACGATAAAATTATACAGTTGGAATAATTCAAAATTACTTTAAAATAAAATATATTCTTCTTTTGTTTCATAAAAAAATATTGATTATTAGTGATAAAATTATAGTTAGTATAATTAAAAATAAAATCCATTCTTGTTTTGTTTAGAGTGAAAAGGTCAATAACTTTTTCCTTGATGTTTGTGTGACTGTTGAAGAATTTTTTTCTACGTTGAAATCATCGCAAGTGCATTTAACCTATCCTGATTCATAGTGCTCCTCAGAAATGTTTTTATTCTCTTTAATGTTGAAAAACAGCATTCAGGCTGTGATGTAGTCATAGGAATTGTCAAGAGAATTTTTATCAATACAGTAATTTCACTAAGAACATAATCAAAATTATTTTCTGTTATAAATTTTAACAAGTCAATTAATTTACAATAATCATGCATGCATGTCGGGTCTACTGTAGAATACTCGAAGTTCAGTTTAAAGTTTTTCTTTGTTGATCATGGGATATATTGTGTTTACGGAGTAAACACGATAAGCACTACGAACACTACTACTGACGCAAATTGCATATAAACAGTGGAACTGCGCGACGGACAGTGCCGCATTACGCTAATAGCTCGCATCTCACTATGACGTGCATATGCTTGGCGCATAGCAATATGACACTGTAGTAAACAAGTGCTGCTAACGTCCTTCGCCCTCCTAAGTGCTACAAGATGGGTTTTTATTATTTTTTATACAAAATAAGAGAACTGTATAGGATTGTTGATGATAAAATTAAATATTACAAGCAAATATAAAGAAATTAAGAAATATATTTATATATCGAGAAAAATTGGAGGTGCTGCAGTTCCGCATTGCCTATGTACGAGCCGATGCTGCCTGCAACCAACATGTGCTAAGTTTTGCAATGTTACAATTGTGAATTTTTTTTTTTTTTTAAAGCAACTTTGGTTCAATCCTACTTCCATCTCTTTTGCATTCAAATGATTCTACTACATACCACAGAAAAGGCAACCTCCTGGCACGTTACTTTTCCTTCAATCTGCAGTGATTTTCGAAAATGCCCTTCTACCTTTAGAAACGTGCTACACTCAAAGTCGATTGATATTTCACTCAAAAATCAATAGTTCAAAGTGGATGCCAAAAGTATCCTGGTCCTGATGGAATTTTCAGGATTGTTCAGAAAGTTTGATTCTCCTCATTTCTCAACTATATTTGTCTTAAAATAGAAATCTGATCTTGACAACCCCATACATGGCTAGAGGCTTGTTTCACTCCAAGTTTCTCTTATACAATTTTTCCTTAGCTCCAAATATGCATGCATAAATCTTGAAACACTGTTTAGGGAGAATCCTCCATAATCCTCATACTGTTTTATGTCACTGTAATCATATGGCATATAATCTTCTGAATTATCTACCTCAGATGTTGATAAGCTCCTCATTGATTCCTCATCAATAATTTTTCACTGTTCTGTCAGTGCCTATCTCATTTAATAATCATACAAAGTAATTACATCACAGGACTCTTTCCACTATTTCTTCTTTAATATGTATATTCTATATTCTTACCAGTCTTCCCATGATTTTTTAGCTACTTTTACGCACAGCTTAGCCTTTTCTATATATATATTTTTTTTTCTTTTTTTTTTTTCTTTTCTTTCAAGGCATCTACTGATATCCAAGGAGTCTTAACTCCTTGGATTCACTGTGAAGTCTGGATTTTTATAAAAGCAACTTCACCACATGCTTCTCGCTGAATCAATGCTTTCATCTAAGTTTGCCACTGATTCTCTAAGGATTTACTTCAGAAAGATGCTGACTTCAATCCTTTTTTTTTAATATCTTACTTTTTTTTGATATACAAAATGTTATATTCAGGCAATGCCAATCAAGGAAAAGAAGGAGTAGCCATAGTATTCAACACAAAATATGAGGCTAATCTTCTTGAATGGCAGGCAGTCTCAAGTAGAGTGATGTGGGCAAATATCAGAATGGAGAACTGGACAATGAGACTTATTTGTGCCTATGGTCCCCAAAGAAGGTTCTACTAATGTAGAAGTGGAGGAATTGTTTGAGGCTTTAGAGAAAACAACTGACTCAATGAAAAAGGAACAGTTGGTCCTTGTTGGGGATTTAAATAGCAGAGTAGGAAATGATTGTCAGACATACAAAAATATTTTGGGAAAATTTGGACAAAAGAGCAAAGCTAATAATAATGGCAAATATCTGTTGGATTTCTGCTCAGGACATGGACTGGTTATTACTAACACCATGTTCCAACATAAAAATATGCACAAATACACATGGAGAGAAGGGGCTAGGAATAAGAAAAGTCTCATTGACTATGTTATTGTTGATAGTGATGTTTTCTCCCTGGTGCAGGACACCAGAGTGTACAGAGGATTTGAAATTGGAAGGGATGGCTATTTAGTCTTGAGAAGGATAAAATTGAATTTCATATTGAAAAGAATAACACGTAAGAAAGTTTTAAAGCGAATAAAAGTTGAGCAGCTCTCAGATGTAAACTGTAGACTGAAATACACAAAGTTCATTGAAGAAAAAATGAAACAGTTTGAGAACAGGAACCAAACCTTGGAGATTCAGTGGCAAGTCTTGAAGAAAACCCTCACTGATTCAACCAGAGAGGCATGTGGTGAGTTCTGCAAGGATAGAAAAATCAGAACTCAATATTGGACACAGGAAGTTAAACAGGCAGTGAAGGAAAAGAAGAAAGCATATCAAAAGTTCCTGGCAAATAAGTCAGCTTGTGCTCTTAGAGAATATAGAGACAAATGTAAAAAACCTAAACACTGTGTCAAACTAGCTAAACAAAAGTCATGGGAGGACTTTAGCAAGAACATAGAAAATAAATATCAAGAAAGTGGCAAGCCATCAAAGGCTTGAAATGTGGAAAGGCAGCAGGAGTAGATGATATTCGACCAGAAATGCTGAAGTATGGTGGTATAAAAGTCTTACAGTGGCTGCACTGCATAGTTCAGAAGGCCTGGACAGAGGAACGAATTCTGAATGTGAGAATTACAGAGATATTTCCCTACTGAGTGCTCCTGGCAAGATTTATGCCATTATACTTGAGAAACAGTTGAGAAGAATTGTGGAAGAACAAGCTGGATTCAGGCCAAATAGAGGCTGTAAGGTTCAGATCTTCACTTTAAGACAAATAGTTGAAAAATCATGGGAATATAACAAAGATCTGTATTTAAGTTTTGTCGATCTGGAAAAGGCATATGATAAAGTGCCAAGAGAGAAGCTATTCAATACGCTATAGTTATATGGTGTCAATGGGACATTATATCAAGCAATACTTAGTCTTTATTTGAATTGTAAGTCAGTAGTTAGAATTGAAGGAAGTACAGGAAGATAGTTTAATGTTAAATCTGGTGTGAGACAAGGATGTACATTATCCCCTCTATTATTCATTATCTATATGGATCACATTATGAAGGAAAGTGGTATTAACATGATATCAAAATTGGAGATGTTAATGTCAGTTCTTTGCTTTATGCAGACGATGCTATACTTCTAAATAAATCTGTTGCAAGATTCCCTGACTAAATTGAATAACTGTTGTAATAGATATGGTATGAAGGTCAGCAATAAAAAGACAAAGACAATGAAAATAGGCAGAAGCATTGAAAATATGAACTGCAATGTGAATGGAGAACCTATAGAACAAGTACAACATTTCAGCTACTTAGTCATGATTTTTAGTGAAGATGGTAAATTAATATGGAAATAAACAACAGAATCAACAAAATTTATATGGAGTAAGAGAGAAATTAATCGAAACACTAAATTAGCTGTATACAAGACAGCGTTCAAACCAGTTTTAACTTATGGATCTGAGAGCTGGGTCAGAAGTAAAACACTTGACCAAAGACTAGAGATCACAGATATGAGAGTTCTGAGAAAGATTAGGGGCACGATCAGATGGCATCAATGGCAATATCATATTAAAAACGAGGATATTAGAAAAGAACTTGACATTGTCAGCATCCAGGAATGTGTTAGCAGAGCTAATCTCAGGTGGTATAATCGCTTAAACAGAATTGGTGAGGAAAGATTAGCAAAACAAGTGTTTTCTGCCAGGTTGGCAGAAAAACAATCCAGAGGAAGACCAAGATATAGGTGGATTGATGCAGTACAAAGTGCCTTAGATGATAGAAATATAAGATCTGATAATGTTGGTGTCTTGACAAGTAACAGACTGATTTGGAGGAAAATTGTAGAAAGGAAGTTAGTAACGATGTAAATTTTTCATGTAGTACTATAATATCCTGTACACCCTTTGAGGGTACATGGCAGGAATTTGATGATGATGATGATACTTTTTTTTGAAACATATTCATTTTTATTCTGCGTAAAACTTATGATGATCAGTATTTCAAATCCTCTGTATATCCCTTATATCCTGAACTAATGTGAAGACATTACTAACAGCAATATCATAGCTTCTCCAGAAAGTCAATGAAGATAATTAGAAACACACATGCAATTTTTTCTTCCTACAGAGTTTGCATCCTCCTCTCCTTTTTCCCAAGCAACTTTTTATTAATTGTTTTGAAAAACATCTCAGTTGTGGAAAACGTGGTTACACCAGTTCATAATGCTAGAATATGCAGTGCCAATCTTCATATTGCTAGAATTAAGAAGGAAAGGGAAACCTACTAATTTTAATGATTGACAGTTTCTTTTGTTATTTTTGTAGATAATACCATAAAACTGAAATACTGCTCGGCATTCATATATAGTTCACTAAGTGCAGAAACCAACTAATTTATGCAATACCAATTTTCAAATGCAAATAACACTTTTTTTTACATGACTTGAAATAAGATAAAACACTTCAGATTTTCTATACCTACCCTTAAGACAGTTCACAAATAATTTTTACAAATAAAATTCTGCTGAAAGTGAAACTGGCATGCCACATATATATATATATATATATATATATTTAAAAAAATTGTAAAAACACATCCACCTGACAGAAGGAATATGAACAGAGTTTCTATCTAATGTGAAACAGTCTGGCATAACAGGCTAAAAAGTTATGTTCCACTCAGTTCCTCTAAGTGGAAGTTTTGCCATTACCATATATCATTAAAATAAGATTAATGACTAGAAAAGTATTTACATAAAAAAACACAAATTAATCTCTCAATTATACAATCAATTAGACAAAGAGATACTAATATGGTGCTTGTGCATTGTTGCAAAAAAACATCTAAAAATCCCTTATTTTTTAATTGTAGCAAATATTTAAATATTTAAGCTTTGCGTTACAAACTGAGAATATGAATAAAATGTGTAATGAATTTCAGTTATGCAAGATAACTGAATGATGCGCAAGATAACATTTTGTATACCAGGGTTATAACTTCACAATAAATAAAATCAAAGTTTAAAAATAATACTTTACTCACAAAAATTACATACATAATTATTTACAACAGTTGCACTTAACATTCTTTTTAGCAATTGAGAATTTTTTCATTACAACAGGGTGAAATATCTGTTAAGCCTTTTCCTAATTACAGAAACAAAATAGTTAACATACATGTATATATATTCATTAAAAAAACTTATTTCCCATGCTTTTTTATATATACTGTTTTCAATAATATAATACATCTATATTAATGTTGTCGTGTGCTGTCATGTGGCTTATGCAACCTGTGCTACAAAATTCACGTCAATTTGATGTATGAAAGTTTTAAGAGTGCATAGCACATCAGCGCTCATCTTAATTGGTCTAATGTAATTAACTGTAGAATAACTTTGAATACTTTAATTTATCAATTAATATAATTTTAAATATGGAAAGTATAAAAGTCAAATGAACAATAGCTATGCTTCACGCGTGCCATGTGAGAAGCACAAAGAGTTTACACTTCGTGGTGAGATTAGATTATTATTGACAAATACTAGAGTGAAACACAGATAATTTAAATTTTGATACGATTTTTAAATACAGCCCATATAATATGCACAAAAATTGAAAAAAGTAATCACTTGAGAAATTATTATTTTTCCATATTGAGCCAAAGAAAGGCTGAAATAACTCATTTTACTTATTTATGCACAAGTTCCACCCCTCATACAATCTGCAAAAGCTCTAGCAGAAAACGAGACAGTCAGGTGATCATCAACAATGTTTCCCATTGTAAATATGGACAAAAATGTTAGAAATTATTTATAGAAAATTGCTTATCTATATTGGTGTCCTAAATACGTACGCAATACCAATTTTATAAATAGTCAGTTCACACTTCATGCACGCAAAACAGAAAACAAAACAGCAACTCATGACAAATGAAAATGCTCAACTGGATTGGTTGACACAATAACCAATCACAGCCACTGATTTCTAGCTGCTATTGTCTTAGCACTCACCTTGCCTCACCTTCTGGGCCGTTTAAAACCACTAGAACACTAAGAATTTGACCTGCTGCGTCATCTGTATGTCTGATCAAAGGGCTCAAAGATATATGTATTTGTGACTGCAAATCCAGGCTATTAACGTGAATGTGATGCAATGTTTACACATCAAAAAGTGTCCTCTTCGTGGAGCATTAGTATATTGTGTTTAATTTTAGGAATCACTCAAAGCCAGAAAACAACTGCGGGAGTCTTTAATGGGAATAAATGCAAAAATATAATATCAGTGATATTGCTATTCCATGGAAGTGTACCCACACTTAGTGCACCCTGAATATTCACTCTTGAACTATACACACACACACAATGACCAACTATACTTGCACCATGATCACTGGAAGTTCAGATTCATGATTCCTTATGCTTTCATAAATAAAGCAAATAAAACTAATCTCCACATAAGATTCCATTACAACCACAAAGTAATTTGTTTCTTCTAAGTTGAATAAAATGAATATGACAATTACATTTATGCTTATTTCTTCTTTACACTTCAAATTATTTGCATACAGTTATTTAGTAATAATTTACAGATTGTGATTAATAAGAAATCAACAAACATTAATTTATTGGTTAACAACTGATAAAAGTAAACCGAATATTTATATAACATAATAAAATTTAAACAATATATTTAAGTTAAATATATAACCTACATAGGTTATATACTTATTACTATACAGTGGATAACAGTCTTATTTTTCCAAAGGATGATGATGAGGCTTTGGTATCTTCTGCAGAATCAAATAATAATTTATATTTCCATTAACTGGAGTGGCTCACATGGATTTTCAACATTTCACTGGTACTTACTTTTCTTCTTTGCAAATGTATCCAAAAGGTGATACAGCACTTATTACTAAAAAACTCTTCAATCCACAGAATCCATTTAAAATTTCATTAAAATACTCTTAGTTTATGATGGTTTTTACGTGCTCGCTGTTCTTGATGAATGGCACATTCTTTCAAACGCAGTTGATGCACTAATTGCTTTTGTTCAGCAATACGCTGTTCTACCTGAGAATGCATCATTTTATCTCTAATAAAATAGAAGAATAATAATATTTACATTGATATAAATGACAAACTAAACATAATATTACAACATAAAAAAAGTATAAATAAAATTTTTTTCATTAAGTATTTTTAAAACACCACATCACCTCATCTTTCCATTATGTGTTGGCTCAACAGCTTTTCACAGCTATTTGGCTTTGTAGAATACTAATTAATGTAATGACAGGATGGTTAATCCTCTCTGCAGTTTACAATGTTTGTAAACTGAATGCATTCTCTAGTCAGTTTATTTTGAAGAATGAAAAATCCCAATATTCCAAGAGAAAAACTTGCTCCCTTCACATGAGACTGGCTAACTCTCCTTCAGGTGAAAAGGCCTTATAAAGATTCCTTGAATCCTAGACAGGACTTTTGTTTTATGACACTGGTAAAAGACTGTAACACTCAAATTAACTGTACACAATATTATAATCCAATGGAAATCACAGAAAGATCTAGAAAGCTAATGCTAAAGGACCTAATGGTAATATAGAAATCTCAGCAGTCTGATCGAATCAACTAAAGATTAAGAGTATAGAAGGGTTTGGATTAGAAGTAGTAGTAGTTGGATACTATATAAAGAGCTACACAGTCTTGGCTTCTTTGGAAAGGCAACTACATAACTACACATACACTGAATATAAACTTCACAAACTGAAGTTTGGCGAGAAAGGCATAATGGTGTGCAGCTGAATATGAGTGCAGGATTACTGAAATTAACATTCAGTAACCGTGGATGTGCAAGTCATTTTATTATTACCAAAATGTAGCATACTACTCTAAAAAGATGTGATGCAATCTTGATGTTATCTGATTTGTTTACATTGAGAAATGATTAAAAAAACTCAGATAGGACAAGAAAAATGAGACCACAAGAAAAGGCATGTAATGAAACAATGAATAAGTATAATAACAACAAGGTAAGTAAGAATATAAAAAAAAAAAAAAAAAAAAAAAAAAGTAATATGGTATGGATTTGTAATTCAATTTGTGCTTGCCGACGTCACTACTTGGAGCTTCCCAGGAGCAAAAACTAAACAAAGGCAAATGAAGAAAGTAAAGTAAAGTAAAGAAGATGATAGTGCTTGTTGGAAACAATGATTTCAGTAGTAATAAATATATGAGAGAGAGAGCATATGAAAGGATTGTTGGAAGAAACAAGAAAGAAGAGCGAGAGAGTAGAAATTATTAGCTTATTATCATGATACAACAGAACTGAGTTAAAAAAGGAGGGATATGATAGAAAATGATTCAATGCACAGGACTGTGTAAAGGAAATGGACACAAGTTTTTAAATGTGTGGAGTAGAAAAGATTTGTATAAAAGGGATGGCCTTGAATGGACTTGGCATCAGAAGACTGGAAAATTTATTAACTGGGTTGAGACCTAATGCAGAAAGTCATGAAAATTAGATCATCATGGGAGGAACAGTGAGAATGTGAGTGTAAGCTCAGCTATGGTGTGCAGACGTGATAATGATTATGAATGTCAGTGATCTAGCAAAGGGATGGAAATTTATGTTTTGGATTCCGACTTTTGGAGTGTGTCTTTGGACAGAAAAGAGAAAGTAGCTCAACCAGGCCAAGCAGACTGTTGATATGAGTACACCTAAACCTCTTTTTATGCGAATTTTTTTTTTTACGCCAATTGGGATATCAAAAAAAAAAAATTTTTTTTTACGTGATTTTTATTCACTTTTACGTGACCAACCTAAAGTCTAAGTTAGGAAAAAATCCGTAATTCAAGAAAATTCTGAGAATTTTGTAGAATTGCATTCTCGTTTCAATTAAGAAAATTCTAAATTCTTACGAATTTCATTTATTGGGAATTCCCCGAATTACATAACTGACTGCACATAAAAAAGCAATTCTTAGCAGTTTGAATTTGGTGTTTCAGTAGAAAACACAGTTACCGCATTTTTTGCATTTGCATTTTATAAGTGAAATCAAAATAAAAATCACGTTATAAAATTATTAATTTTGCCAAGAAATAATAAATGGTAAGCTATATGTAATTTTCAAACTTTCATTTCATTAACCGATGATTTTAATCCAGCTCTCATATGATGTTGCTGATAACAAAAAAAAAAAAAAAAAAAAAAAAAAAAAAAAAAAAAAAAAAAAAAAAAAAAGGAAAGTCGTTTCCTTGGATATAAAAATTCAAATTTTAGATCGTCTTCAAACTGGGGAAGGTGCGAAAGCATTTTGGAGTCCGTGAATCAACTGTCAGATCTATAAAGAAAAATGAAGAGGCTATTAGAAAAGCGGTATGTTCTGGTACAAAATCGAGTGCGAAATTATCATCATACACAAGAGATGTTGTTCTAGAAAAGGTTGAAAAAGCTTTAGTGATGTGGATAGAAGATAATGTACAAAAAAGAATGCCAGTTGACAGAAATTCCATCAAGCAATCAGCATTGAGATTTCATGAACAGATTAAAAAACTGCAGCCAGATACTTCATCTCAATTGAGGAAAAAACATGAATTTCATGCAAGCAATGGTTGGCTGGCTAAGTTTATTAAAAGACACGCTCTTCATAATATAAAAATTAAAGGTGAAACGGCTTCTGCTGATGAAACAGCTGCTAAAGCATTTCCACTAAAACTTGTTAAAATAATTGAAGATGGAGACTCGTGAACAAGTTTGGAATATGGATGAAACCGGCCTTTTCTGGAAAAAAATGCCAAACAGAACTTATGTATTAAAAATGCAAAAAACTGTTGGTGGGTTCAAAGCAGCAAAGGATCGCATAACACTCCTATTTTGTTCAAACGCTTTAGGAGATCGGATGTTAAAACCACTGCTCATAAATCGATCATTAAGACCACAGCCTATGAAAGGCATAGATTTTCAAAAATTGCCAGTTCATGATGGTCAACAAAAAAGCTTGGGTGACCATTGATATTTTCACTGAATGGTTCCACAAACATTTTGTGCCAGAAGTTAGACGCTATTTAAATGACAAGGGTCTCGAATTTAAAGTGCTTTTGATTCTTGATAATGCACCCGGTCATCCTGCCATAGAACACAACACCCAAATGTGCAATTTTTTTTCTGCCGCCCAATACCACATCATTGCTACAACCTCTAGATCAGGGTATAATTGTGACTTTTAAAACATATTATGTCAGACGAACATTTCAGTATGTTTTGAACAAGCTAAATGATGATGAAACACTGTCAGTTATGGATGTGTGGAAAAAATTTTCAATTATGGATTGTATTGATCAGGTTCAAGGAAAGCTATTTGGCCCGCATGTGTTAAAGAGAATGCTCCTGTTCCCTTCAATCATACTGCAGAATTCCCCAATATAATAAGTTTGGCATGTGAAATTGGCTGAGAAGGATTCGATGATCTTATGTCGGCAGATATCAAAGAATTGTTAATTGATAAACCTCTTAGCGAAGATGAAATAGTGGAGATTGTTTCTGAGACTACTAAAAGCAAAGAAGTTAATGATAATGATCAAGATAATCCTACTTTTACTGCTGATATTATTAAAGAAGGTCTTAAACTGGCCAGTAATTTAGGCAATTATTTTGCCTGACATGATCCAAATGAAGAACGTGCTGGGAAGTTTTCACGTGAGCTTAATGTCTTCATACAGAGAATTATATTGCGACTTATCTAAAGTATCAACACAGCGATTAATAACTGAGTTCATGTCTAAAACTACTGAAACAACCAGTGG
The DNA here is from genome assembly GCF_054136105.1 of Typopeltis vanoorti. NCBI lineage: Eukaryota > Metazoa > Arthropoda > Arachnida > Uropygi > Thelyphonidae > Typopeltis > Typopeltis vanoorti. The sequence goes on along the minus strand of NC_143549.1, from coordinate 179,962,539 downwards.
TACTTTTGTTCAAGATATGACAAGAAGAATTCCACAAGTTGAAGCGGAAGTCAATGACAATAATACTATATCTAGTAGTTCTAGTGATATTACAGTCTCACGAAAAAGAAAGCTTTTACGTTTATTGTCAGAAACTGATAGCGAATAACATAATTTTTTTATAGAATCCTTAGCAAACAACTGAAATGAATATGTTTTTTTTAAAGTTATTAAAATTCATTATATGTATGTGTATTCTCCATGAAATGTAAATAAAAATCTTATGATCCTAATGAATTTAATGTTTATGTTTTTCATTATTTTGTTTATATTTCAGGTTTGGAACCAATCTTTACTTTTTCTATGGAGTCAGTAGTTCTTTTTATGCGAATTCTATTTACGAGTAATTTTTAAGCACGTATCTATCGCGTAAAAAGGGGTTTAGGTGTATATGAAAAAGCTAGAAGGTTACTTGTTATGTCTATACACAAATGTCAGGAGCATTAGAAACAACAAAATAGGTAGAGTTCATTGCTGAATATGTTTTGGCCTAAGATTATTAGCATTAGTGAAACCCAGCTAGAAGATTTAGATGTAGTAACTGGAATAAGTATAACAATATGTCCAGTTAGGGTAGAAACTCAATAATATCAATAATGAAAACAATAAATGAGCTTGAGGATATCTGGTGTGAAGCTAAGGCTAACAGGATGATATATATGGCAGGATGTTGCTATAGGGCTGGTGGAATGCTGGGGATGATGAAATGCATTGTCAAATTACCCTAATGGGTACTAAGTAAGTAATCATTATGAGTAACTTGAATTATCCAAACGTTGATTAGCAGACAAGAAATCTCATGATAAAAATGAAGGAGAATTTATTGAGCTGTTGTGAGACAACATTCTCAAGCAGCATGTGAAAGAAGGAACTCAAGGTCATAGAACGTTTAGATTTGATCATGGCATCAGAATGGGTCTCAGTTAAGACAGTGATCATGGCATACTGTCCTAGGAAGCGGCTAACTATATGAATGTTCCAATCAGGACAATATGCGAAACTATAAAGCTGAAAATTATGACAAACGCAGGAGAATCCTATATTTAGTTCAATGGTAACAGTTACTGAATGCAAAGGATATCAGAATGCATAGGAAATTTTGAAAAGGTGCTTAAATGAGGAAGTATCTGAATGTGTCTCTAGTGTCTGAAAAACAAATAAGGTGGGAGTGAAATGGATGTGCAACCTTAGTAAGCAAGCAACACATAAGAAGATATGTGAAAGGAATATCATGTAAATGAAAAGAAAAATAGGAGTCATGAAATATATAAAGTTCGGGCCATTACAGTTACAAATATTGTATAAAAAGTCAAATCAAAATATGAAAAGAAATTGCCCATGTGGGCCAAAGACTACCCAAAGGGGGTTTTATTGCTACGCTACAAGTAAAAGAAAAAAATGTGGAAAACTTGAGCGAATGCAGACAGTGCTCTTGTGTCAGAAGCTGATGAGACTGTTCAAATAAGGAGTGCTCAACTTTGCTAAGATCTATTGACCACGTATATGTAACATTGCACTATGTTGCTACTATACTGGATGAAGAGAAGATAGAGGTGCATAAGAATGAGGTTCAAGAGCTGTTGCATAACCTGGATATCAATTCAGCAATAGTCCAGATGGGATACTAGCATGTTCAGCTGAAATGGCTTAGCCCTTAACATGTTTGTATAGTCACTTTGTGAGTCTCGGCTTGGGAAAAATCCCACAAGAATGGAAAGAACGTACAATAGTTCTGTAGATAGTTATGATAGTGGTACGAAAACTGATGTGTCTGACTACCGATTTATCAGTATCTCTGAAGTGATGATGGTGGTGAAGAGTTTAGAGAAGTTAGTAAGAACTCACATATGGAAATGGATTGATACTTGACAAGGAAAACGGCATGGGTTTACTAAAGAAAGGTCATGTGTTAGCAACTTGCTCATATTTTATAATAATGTTATGGATGAGATGGACAAAGGGAACAGATACACTATGATACCGTTGTCCTGTCAAATGTCATCTCCCTCCAGGAGGCTGATTATTCTGGATATCTACATGAGATCCATAATGTGAGTAGAAAGATAAGATGATGTGGCTCTAATCTGTTACATCTTGCAGATAGTATCCTATGTCTGTAGACAGGATCGGCAACTAGTATTTTTCTTGTGTCTGCGATTAATGTTTGGCACCTTTCCAAAAAGTTTTTTTTGAATAAAGTGTGAATAAAACGAACAGGAAATGAAAAACAAATGAAAACCGCTTTACAGTATAATATTACCTACGGATTAGTCCTGCTTATACAATTTTTTTTCGCACGGAACTCAACGATTAATCATAAGCTGATTTATCATCATCATCATCAAATTCCTGCCATGTACCCTCAAGGGGTGTACAGGATATGACAGTACTACATGAAAAAATTACATCATTACTAACTTCCTATCTACAATTTTCCTCCAAATCAGTCTGTTACTTGTCAAGACCCCAACATTATCAGATCTTATATTTCTATCGTCTAAGGCACTTTGTACCGTATCAATCCACCTATATCTTGGTCTTCCTCTGGGTCGTTTTCCTGCCAACCTGGCAGAGAACACTTGTTTTGCTAATCTTTCCTCTCCCATTCTATTTAAGTGACCATACCACCTGAGATTAGCTCTGCTAACGCATTCCTGGATGCGGATTTATGATACATCAAAAAATAAAGAACTATTTTAGATATCTTTTCATAAATTTTAATAAATATTACAGTGATATAATCGGGTCCAGGATACAATTTCAGAATTTATTTGTTCGTTTCTGGGAAGATCTGAAGGGGCCCGAACGGAAGACAACATACATTCATAATTATATGTACCATTCTGTACCATTCGTTGTTCGTTTAAACTCTTATCTCATATTTTTTGACATCTTTTAGGTGCCTGTGTATATTGCACAGTTCGTACATGCTGCCAGCTGGGCCTGTCTGTAGATATGTGTTCATGGGAATGGTCTGCCTGTTTTGAGGGACAAAAAAACCTAAGTGTCCAAGAGAAAAACTCTCCCCTCTGTATGAGACAGGCTAACTCACTATTTCATTAAAAACATCTGGAAAAGGTTTTTCTTATCATACACAACATGCAAACCCTTTGTCCAAGTGAATTACGAAGGATCTCATCATACTATTAGATTTTGCTAAAGCATTTGATAGGATACATGAAAGGCTATTACATAAACTGGAAAATACAGGAATGGAATATAAACTCTTGACTTGGATAAGAGCATGGTTAATAGACAGATACCAAATATTGGTATATGGCAGGTGTGAATCAGCCAGATTTAAAGTGATCAGTGATGTACCCTAGGCATCAGTTCTTGGACCATTGTTGTTCGTTCTATGCATTAATGATATTAGGAAGGCTCTAAAAAATGCTCAATTGTTTGCTGCTGATGAAAAGATAGGCAAGGCATTCAGAGATGTTAGAATGATAAAAATAGGCTAGAAATGTGGGTAAATAATAATAGCTATCAATTCAATATCAGCGATTGTAAAATTATGTACTTTGGCATGATGAGATTTCCATATTACATTGGCACAGTTATGCTACAAGAAGCTGATGAGGCTAGTGATCTGGTTATGGTGGATAGAAATTTTAAATTCAAAAGTCAGATAGAAAAAACTGCAAATACAACTCAGAGAATAATTGCAATTAAAACAAACACTGCTATGCAAGGATAAGGAAGTCATTTATAAAGTCTGGATATGACCATACTTATACTACTGTGTGCAGATTTGGTCTCCTGTGTTTGGAGGTGACAAAGAAGCTGCAGATAGGTGCAAATAAGAGTAACGAAGATGATATCATGATTATGGAATGCATATTATGAGGACATATTGAGAGTATCTGGAGTGCAGACACTGGTAAACAGTAGGGGGGGGGGTAATATGATAGTGGTCTATAAACTTCCGAAAGGGTGTGGTACATTACCAAATGATGAAATTTTTTGCTTATACAAAAGGTGAGAAGAGGACAAAGGTCAATCCAGAAGTTAAATGTGTGTGCGGTTAGCTAGGAGTTCAAAAAGGAATGAGAGAGCAAGCAGTCTGCCTGTTGAAGAAGTGAGTGCACTCAGTGTGAATGAGTTTAAGAAAAGATATGATATTTGATTGAGTGATCTATGGCCTTCCTCGATGATTCTTTGACTCCTTGGAGGTCTCAGTTGATACTAATCATAATAGTACACAAACAAAGTGAGCAAATTTTTTTTTTTTTATGCCTTTCCTCCCTTCTACTTAAAGGAGCATGATTTTTGATTTGAACCAACATAAATATTCTCATACATCTAGCATCTAATTATCTGTAGCAGGTCATTCACTTAATAGACAAAAGCTGGATTATTTGATATACTAGAGATTTTAGTTCCTGTTTGATAAAAAAAATTGATTTACATTAACAATATTTTTCTCTCTTATAACATAGAGAAATATTCCATGCATATGTATCTTATAATAAGAATTTAATACATGGAATAACATCAATTAACAAACCTTTTGTTGTGGGTAGGATCCACATGCACAAACTGTCAATTCTGTTATTATTAGGATATTTTGAGTTTACCGATAGTTATCCCAATATAATTCACAACATACGACAACAGAAAATTGCATTTTGCTTTTAAATCATTGTGGATACATTTTTAAATAGAAAAAAAATATTTCCTATACAGCTGATTTTCACTATGGCAAACACATAGGAAACAGGAACAGTTTGTTATAGTGAATGATTTGCTAAAAGAACTCCTAAAAACATTCTGTGTTGTACACAGAATGTTTTTAGGAGTTCATCCTTATCATCAAAATCCATGACACATATCCTCGGGGGGGGGGAGGATGTTCGGGATATTATGATAGTAGTATACACAAAAAAGTAACATCATTACTAACTTCCTATCAACAATTTTCCCCCAAATTAATCCATTATCTGTGAGGATTCCAATATTATTAGGTCTTATATTTATATTTTTAAGGCACTTCTTACTCTATCAATCCACCTAGATCTAGGTCTTCTTCCTGCCATCCTGGCAAAGAATTTATTTTGTTAACCTTCCCTCTCCCATTCTGTTTACGTGACAATAACACCTCATATTAGCCCTGCTAGCACAGTCCTGAATGCTAACAAAACAAATTCTTTATTTTGTTAGGTAAACTTTTGCAGTTTGATGTGATGTTGTCAGATCAGATTTTCACTTTGGTTAAGAAATCATGGGAGTAGAACAAGAATCTGTATTTAAGTTTTGAAGACTTGGAAAAGGTGTAATAAGGAAAGAGCTCTTTAAATTGCTACAGTTACATGGTGTAAATGGACATTATATTGAGCACTACAGAGTCTATATTTAAGTTGTACATCAGCAGTTAGAATTGTAGAAGTTACAGAAAGATGGTTTAATGTTAAATCAAATGTGAGAAGACAAGGGTGTCCATTACCTCTACTGTTATTGATCATCTATATGGATCATATTATGAAGGAAAATAATATTATACCTGATAAAAAATTGAAGATGTTATTCTCAACTCTTTAATTGATGCAGATGATGTAGTATTTTTAAATAAATTAGGTACAAGTTGGCAGGATGATTAAACTGAATACCTACTGTAAATACCTAATTTGGTATGAAAATCAGGCAGAAACACTGAAAACATCAACTGCATCCTAAATGAAAAACCAATAGAAGTAGTAAAATATTTCAGCTATTCAGGCACTATTTTTACTGCAGATGGCAAATTAAATATGGAAATAAGCAACAGAATTAGCAAAACTAGTATGTTAGGAAATCAATGAATAAATTTATATGGAATATGAGAGAAATTAGTCAAAACACTAAACTAGTTGTATACAAGGCAGTGTTCAAACCAATTTTAACTTATGGATCTGAGAGCTGGATTAGACATAAAACACTTGATCAGACTGGAGACTACAGATATGAAAATTCTGAGAACGTTTACCTACCCTTCCCATAATGCATGGTAACATACACATCCAAAAGGGGATGTCTTGTACATTATCGAATACTTAGGCAATTTGATGTGAAGTCATCTCCCTCCAAATACAAGTAGCATAGATATGAAATGACAATGACTAGTCATCTGTGCAATGAGGTAGAATAAGATGTTCGCATAAGAGATCTGCTACAGTCTTGTCTCATGAATTGCAAGATAAAACAGAGTCTGCATGTAAATTCTTGCAGAACACTTCTGGCATCTCCAGTTTAGTTTCATTGGGAACTCAGCTAAAGAAATCAAGACTATTTTGACCAATATAGTTTGTCTGTTAGCTGCATGGTGCCATGGCCACATAATCATACTTCACATAATCTATCTTAGCATGTATTTCCACCAGAAGATGTTGAATGTCCTTTCCCCAGTATATATATTATTTTCTAAAATTCTGCACATCCATGCATATTTTTAGAACAAAAACTGTCTTAAATGTCTGGAAATTTATTAATCAAAAATTTTAAATACTCAAACAAAAAAAAAAATATATATATATATATATTTAATTTCATGTTTAAAACCATGCACAAGATTAATCATACTTATTCTTTAAAATCACTTCAAGGAAAATTAAACTATTGTTACCTGTCTTTATGCCTTGTCAATGATTGAGAAAGTTTGACTAATTCTCTTTCTGCTTTTCTAATATTTTCACTTATATTAAGTGACTGAAAGAAAAAAAATTAACTTGGACATTAGTTTCTTGAGAGAGAGAGAGAAATTAAAGTTTTTTTCTTGTAAATACAATAAACATTTCTTACTTATATGAAAATTATCCACATACTAAAAGAGATTTCTGCAACAGTTGCCCTCTCTGGATGCTCTAGTCATTAAACTAAATAACATTAGTATGCTTTCTTTATACAGAATCCTAATCATACATAAGTACGAGAGTTCTTCGATAAGTCCATGCAAAAATGAAGAAAACAATTTTTTTGGGAACAAACATTTTTTATTTTTCAACATAGTCTCCTTTGAGGTCTATACATACACTTAGTCCAACAATGCTCGAGTTTTTTGATCCCATCCATATAGTATGATTTGCCCAACTCTTCAAAATAGGCAGTTGTTTCAGCAATCACCTCATCGTTTGATGAAAATCTCTTTCCTGCCAGCCATTTTTTCATGTTTGGAAACAGAGAGTAGTCTGAGGGAGCCAAATCTGGAGAGTAGGGGGCATGCGAAACGACTTCGTAACGTAAATTGAACAATTTTGCGGTCACAATTGCAGAAGAGTGCACGTGTTAGATCTCGAATAAGGAATTTTCATTAAAAAAATTATTTCATTCAAGATCTAACAAGCATAAAATAACAACTAAGAGATATTTGTACTATAGTAGGAAAACAAATTGTAAGAGGGAGCATAATTGAATAATGTAAAGTACAAAGGAAAGATGAATTTTGTTTATCTAAATAGAAATTCCATTCTGTAAGTTGTAACGATCAAATTGTAGTCTATGAAAACTGTATATCAAGTGTAAACAGAAGTCCGAAGGTCGCATGCTAGCCACCCAGTTTAGCGTAATGCCTGAGGCAAAGGCTTATGCAGAGGGCAAACTGAGCTCGCGTTCCCCGAAAAGCGCATTCCTCGAGGAGCATGGTTATGGCGAAACAGCTTAAGGGCACAAGGGAAAGTGCCGTGTGAAGATTTCTGCAGCAGAAAAGAGGGTGCAACGGAGATAGAATAAATAAGGATTCACACAAGTTTCAAGCTCTCTCGAGTTTGTTCCTGTTCTAGCTTGGACCTGCGGTTGGTGACCAGTGGAAGAAGGTACTACGATGTCGGACGACGAGTTCTCCCTCGTGGATGCTTGATGGGTACCGGACAGACAGTACGTGAGAAGTCGGCATCTACGGTTTCAGGCCGTTGGTAGAAGGCCTACCGGAATGAGGCAGCGGAAGACTTTTTCCCAAAGATGGTAAAACTGACCAGAGTCACCCACTAGAGATCGAGACGAACGCTAGCATCACTAAAGTGCAGAGAAAGGCCTTATCGGATGAACAACATGACCTCCACGTGGATGCAACCTGTTGAAAGTGTAGAGTCGTATCCAACAAAAGAAGTCGGACCAGGCGGAGACGGTAATCAAACACAGTGATGGTAACGTACAGAACTTTCTTACTTATTTTCCAATTGTATTAGAAGAAAAGGTGAATCAGTTTCTAGTGGAAAGGAAATTATGGACAGATACTTAGGGAACTTTGAATGACTAATATGCTCAGCAATTTGTTGGTTTTTCATTAGACTGGTTGTCTGAAAACTTATGCACATGTGTGTTCCCAAATTAATATGAGGAGCTAGTATTGTAGATAGAATCTAATTAAAATTTTGTATTGTGAATGTTATGTGTATCATTGATTAACTTAGAGGCGAGAGTTGTTGATTATTTATTAGAATATTCACTTGTATTCGCCAGTTTGATTTAGTGTTTAATTGATTAAATTCTTGTGTATGTTTGATCTAAATGTAAGTGCTCTAAGATCCTAATAAACATGTTTTGTTATGTAAACCTGAGTTTTTCCTGAGCATGAGACCAACCTACCATTCATAAAATCTGAACCTATGAGTGATGATGTTCACTCATAGGTTCAGAACGTTAGAGTCACGACTGCAAGTTAAGAATCCTAGAGATGTTGTAGAACTTTAGTAAGGAAAAATAGGTGTTAAGATTCTAGGAAGGTTTCTCTGAACAAGGATTTTTCTGTCTTAAGACTCTGACTGGCGCAGCTTCAAAAAACAAATTTGTCAGTGTCTGAAAAGGAGACGGCCCCAGAACGAAGGTCTAGAGAATTCATTCTTAGTTGGTGACCAATTTTCACTTTCATAGGGTAGTTATTAGATCTATTAGATTTTCATTCAGTTTGCACTTTTTCATTAGTTCAAACATATTTACTGCATTTTCTTTTCTAATTCTTCCTTCTCAAAGAATTAGTTTTTTCTTGAATGCGTTAATTTTGTCAGTGGAAGTAAGAATGTTTTCACAGTCTCCCTGCATACTTTTATTAAGTATATTTAAAGATTGAAATAAATCAGAAAGAAAGGAAACCTTACTGCATCAAAGCTCGTCGCTAAGAAAATCTGATAATTCACATTGTTGAGTTGTCAAAAAAATTAGAATTTCCTCTAGAGTTCATAAAATCTTGATAAAACATGTCCATGAGATAATCATCTCACTTCTGTATGTATTAACAACTGCATGTAAGAAGCTTTCATTGACATAGTGCTGCAAACAATCTCGATTGTAAAGGCCTGGCTTTTATATAATTGGCAATTTTGATAGTCTCATCCAGTACTTTTTTTTAAGCTCAAGTACCAATGATTTTGATGCTAGTACTTCTCTGTGGAGAAAACAATGTGTAAAAATAATTCTAGGATTCTTATTATGAGCCAGTGTAACAAATCCTTTTACATTTCCTGACATCGAGTGGGCACCATCGATGCAAATACCGATGCGAGAATCCCAAGACAAGTAATGGCAATTAAAGTAATTATCAACAACATCAAAAATATCTTGGCCCTTCGTTGTTTCTGGCAGTGGTCGACAAAATAAAAACTGTTCTATAATATCTTCCTTATGAATAAATCTACTGAAGGCAAGAAGTTGAGCTTTATCAGTTGATTTGTCCAACTGAATATCAAACATATCTGCTTCTTTAATGTGAGATACCACTTGCAACTCAACATCTTTGGCCAAAACCTGAATATGTTGATAAATGGTGTTATCTGACAGGAATTTTTAAAATCTCATTTTCATATTCCTAGCCAAACATGATATTAACAATTTTACAGCATGCTGGCAGAATTATAGATTCTGCAATTGTGTGAGATTTCATTTTTTTAGCAACAATTTCTGTGATTGCGTAACTGGCTTCTCGGGCTTTTTTGGACACAGTTTCAAATTTAGCCCACCTTTTTGCTTGAATAGTTTTATCTGGTACAAGTCTTAAAATATTCAGTCAGTTTTTTTGCTCAAGTTAGAATATTTAGATTGTAAATGTCTTTTTAATTTACTTGGAATAGCACTGTTTGCTCATTTTTCACCACAAACTACACATGTAGGAGACGTGCCAGATCTTCTTGACTGGAATTAAAGCCAAATGACAAATAATTTTTGTCATAATGGTGGACGTTAGTTTTTAATTTAGTTTTAGAAGAACCAATACTAGATATGGTATCAGCTGCTAATGTGCTGACAAAACTAGCTTCCCTTTCTTCTTTCTTTTTTGTTTCTTTCAACGTACTAGCTTCATTTTCTTCATTGTCTTCAAATTTTCGTTTTTTTTTATTACAAATTTATCCATGTTAAAGGAATACTATTGAATAAAATTAACTGAATTTAAAAAAAAAATAAAAGAAAAGAACTCTTACCAGTTACCTTAAAAATAAGAGAATTAAATGAAGTTATTTGTGAACGCACTTATCAAAAGATTAAAGCTAATTAACACACAATTTTAAACTGATTCACCAACTGTAAGTTTCGTAAAATATAAATAAGGGAGCTTCAAGTGTGGATCAAAGACCAGACACTAATAAATAAATGCACAAATTACAACATTATTTCTTTCAATTAATTTGTTTTCACAGATCTCGAGGCACATCGACTAAAAATCGCTGTACTAGAGCAATGACCAGCATTTTGGCCTGAACTTTCAACATCTGAATCATATATTATATTAAAGGAGCTGAAATAACTGAGTATCACACAATTTTCTTTCAATGGCTTATTGTATTAATTTGGAGCCAAAGTGGAAGGCACAGCTAGTCACTGCCACTTATCAAATAAACTATTGTTTTGTTATCCAAATGCATTAATGAACCACATATCTGTAAGAAAGCATATCACTGCTAAACAAATGACTGTTGATATAAAAACAATTACAGTTATCATGACAACAAGTAGAAGCAGTTAATTAAAACTCCAATTTCTGCTTACTTTTATATTAAGGACTTTGTTAGATGTATCTTTTAAATTATCATTTGACTGAACACCCTTTCCACAACCTGCAGGGCTTCCTGTAAAATAATGAACAATAAGAAAACTATAAAGAAAATTAAATAAAATTGTTCATTGTTGAGATTATATTTGGTCATTCAAACATATAACTACAATGAAATATATATTGATATTTAATTGACCATGATTTATAAACATCTAATGCCAAAATGTTTTGGCATTAGATGTTTAAAACGTGGTGATCTGAAAACTCAAAGTGGCTAATACAGAGAAAATGGAGTGACACTATCATATAAATTAAAAATTAAGGCAAAATGCATAACATGACCAGCGTGTTGTGTTAGTCACTGTTGTGAGAGCATGCTGTATAGTTTTGAGCAAAATTAAATTCTGATAGTCTGAGTGATCTTATTAAGGTTTTCCATATGTCAGTTATTATCATTCCCTGGTTTCTGTTAAGATTTTTTCCAGAAAGAAGGACTACAATGGCTTCCTTGAAGTTTCTACAACAGAAGTCTTCTTCTAGATAAGGCATGGAGCTGCTATCTCAATCAATGGTATGGTTAGTAATCACGAAATGATGGGCTAGACTTGAGTTGTCTGTTTTGTTGTTATTAACATCCTATATGTTCTTTTTTTCAGATTTCGAGGCTTCTCGCCATCTGCCCTATACAGTTTAGACCACAAGCACATGGGATGTTGTACACTCCAGTGTGTTTGAAAAAAGCATTAATGTCTTTTGGTGATCTTAAAACGTCATGGACAGTTTTGACCAGTTTGAATGCAACTCTGATGTTGAAAGGCTTAAAAAGTTTTGCAATCTTTTTCAACACTGTACCTGCATAAGGAATAAGTATGGATGATCTGTATTGAGTAATGGTAGGTTGTTGTTGTTGTTGTTGTGGGGTGTTGCTATGAAGAATCTTGTTGATTTAATTCCTTGGATAGCCATTTTTTATTAATGTCTCTGATATATGAGTAAGTTCATCATAGAGTTCTTTTTCTTCTGAAATGATGTTATGGCTCTATTTCTGAGCATGTGTATTATATGCTGAGCTTCTGGAAAATATGGTGAATTGATTTGAAATGAAGGTAGCATCCAGTGTGTGTTGGTTTGGGGTAGACTGTTTGATATGCCCATCTTCTAGTAGAGCTCTCATAGTACCCATATATAAAAAGGGAAATAAAACTGCATGTGAGAATTACAGAGGTATTTCCCTACTGAGTGTTCCTGGCAAGATCTATGCAAGTATACTTGAGAAACGGTTGAGAAGAATTGTGGAAGAAAAGCTTGGTGAAGAACAAGCTTGATTCAGGGCAAATAGAGGCTGTCAGGATCAGATCTTCACTTTACGACAAATAGTCGAGAAAGCATGGGAATATAACAAAGATCTGTATTTAAGTTTTGTCGATCTGGAAAAGGCATATGACAAGGTACCAAGAGAGAAGCTATTCAATACGCTGCAGTTATTTGGTGTCAATGGGGCATTATATCAAGCAATACTTAGTCTTTATTTGAGTTGTAAGTCAGCAGTTAGAATTGAAGGAAGTACAGGAAGATGGTTTAAAGTTAAATCTGGTGTGAGACAAGGATGTACATTATCCCCTCTGTTATTCATTATCTATATGGATCACATTATGAAGGAAAGTGGTATTAAACATGATATCAAAATTGGAGATGTTAATGTCAGCTCTTTGCTTTATGCGGATGATGTTATACTTATAAATAAATCCGCTACAAGTCTGCAAGATTCTCTGACTAAATTGAATAGCTGTTGTAATAGATATGGTATGAAGGTCAGCAATAAAAAGACAAAGACAATGAAAATAGGCAGAATCATTGAAAATGTCAACTGTGTTGTCAATGGAGAACCTGTGGAACAAGTAAAACATTTCAGCTATTTAGGCACGATTTTTACTGAAGATGGTAAATTAAATATAGAAATAGACAACAGAATCAGCAAAGCTGGTATGGTGGGAAGTCAATTGAATAAATTCATATGGAATAAGAGAGAAATTAGTCGGAACACTAAATTAGCTGTATACAAGATAGTGTTCAAACCAGTTTTAACTTATGGATCTGAGAGCTGGGTCAGAAGTAAAACACTTGACCAAAGACTAGAGACCACAGATATGAGAGTCCTGAGAAAGATTATAGGCGTGAACAGATGGCATCAATGGCAGTATCATATTAAAAATGAGGATATTAGGAAAGAACTTGACATTGTCAGCATCCAGGAATGCGTTAGCAGAGCTAATCTCAGGTGGTATGGTCACTTAAACAGAATGGGCGAGGAAAGATTAGCAAAACAAGTGTTCTCTGCCAGGTTGGCAGCAAAACGACCCAGAGGAAGACCAAGATATAGGTGGATTGATACGGTACAAAGTGCTTTAGATGATAGAAATATAAGATCTGATAATGTTCGAGTCTTGACAAGTAACAGACTGATTTGGAGGAAATTTATAGATAGGAAATTAATAATGATGTAATTTTTTTCATGTAGTACTATCATATCCTGTACACCCCATGAGGGTACAAGGCAGGAATTTGATGATGATGATGATGACATTATTACTAGTTTCTTATCAACAATTTTCTTTCAAAATATTGTTTCCCCATGAGATTTCAGTATTATCAAATCTTACATTTCTGTTTCTAACCATATCAACTGCATCAATCCATCTCGCTCTTTTTAATGCCATCAAACACTCTGTTTTGCTGGCTTTTCCCATCTCAATCTCTCTCATTCTGTTTAAGTGACTATAGCACCTTGGATCAGCTTTGTAATTTCAAATTAATTTCAACCAAGTTATGCATATTGCTAATTTAGTTTTCTTGTTAATTTCTCTCTTTCTTATTACATCTATATTTATTAATTTCACTTCCTAACATACCTTTGCCTAATCTAATGTCCATTTTCATATTTAATTTGCCACTGTCAATAAAAACGGTGCCAAAATGGCTAAAAATATTTTACTCCAATAGATACTAAATATAGTTTTTTTTTTGTTTTTTTTTCCATGTTCCTGCTTATTTTGCCAGTTTTTGTTCTTTTTACTGCTGATTTTCATGTCAAGTTTCTTACAGCAGTTATTCAATTTAGTTAAAGAGACTTAAAACCTGTACTGGATTCATTTAGGAATGTATCATCATCTGCATAACATAAGAAGAGGAGCTCAATATTTTGGATTAATATATTAGATTTAATGCCACTTTCTTTCTCCACATACAGATGTCTTATACATGAGCTTACATTAAACGATCTACTTGTACTTCACTGAATTCATTTACAACTTAAGTACAGGCTATATATATTGTTCTAAGATACTCCATTTATCCCATATAATAGTAGGATTTGAACAGCTATAAAATTAAAAAAAAAAAAAAAAAAGTACTACAGATCATTGAGATTTTGTTCCATTATCTGTAGTAATCCTCACTTCAGACAACTGAAGTAAAGTAATTTAAGTTCAAACAAATATTACAGAGGTGCTTAAAGGTCAAAGCTGTATAACTGAGAGGAGATCCCCACATAGCCATTAAAGGAATGAAGAAAAGTGAACAGGGCTTCTAACCTAATGTCCAATCCTCACCTTCTCGTGGTGCACCCTGTTGGGTATCTACCTGGATATTGAACAAACGAGGATGGGCTGGCAATTTGGGATTTAGCCGACCAAATTGTATACTTATTGGCTTAAACCAATATACAAAATGATGGTACAACATGACAAAATTTCATGCTGGCTGGGGCGTCGTCTGGTTAAATAACGCCTCCGTTGTATTCGCCAGGGAACCAAGGCGAACAGTGAAAAGTCAGCTACTGGAACAAATCTGAAAGCACACATCCCAACTCAGTATCACCAAAGTTAAAGATCGGTACTATCAACATAACAAGCCTGAATGGCAAAGAAATGGAGCTACCTGAGGAATTAGATAAGTACCAGATCGACATAATAAGGGTGACTGAAACAAAAAAGACAAAAACTGGTGAGATCGTTCTGAGCAATAAATACAAAATGTTATATTCAGGCAATGACAATCAAGGAAAAGAAGGAGTAGCCATAGTATTCAACACAAAATATGAGGCTAATCTTCTTGAATGGCAGGCATTCTCAAGTAGAGCGATGTGGGCAAATATCAGAATGGGGAACTGAATAATGAGACTTAAATTTGTGCCTATGGTCCCACAGAAGGTCCCACAGAAGGTAGAAGTGGAGGAATTGTTTGAGCCTTTAGTGAAAGCAACTGACACAATGAAAAAGGAAAAGTTGGTCCTTGTTGGGGTTCTAAATAGCACAGTAGGAAATGATTGACAGACACAAAAATATTTTGGGAAAATTTGGAGAAAAGAGCAAAGCTAATAATAATGGCAAATACCTGTTGGATTTCTGCTCAGGACATGCACTGGTTATAACTAACACCATGTTCCAACATAAAAATGTGCACAAATACACATAGAGAGAAGGAGCTAGGAATAAGAAAAGTCTCATTGACTACGTTATTGCTGATAGTAATGTTTTCTATCTGGTGCAGGACACAAGAGTGTATAGAGGATTTTAAATTGGAAGTGATCACTATTTAGTCTTGAGCAGGATAAAATTGAATTTCATATTGAAAAGAATAACATGTAAGAAAGTTTTACAGCGAATAAAAGTTGAGCAGCTATCAGATGTGAACTGTAGACAAAAATACACATAGATTATTGAAGAAAAAATGAAAGAGTTTCAAAACAGGAACCAAACCTTGGAGATTCAGTGGCAAGCCATGAAGAAAACCCTGATTGATTCAGCCACAGAGGCATGTGGTGAGGTTGTCTGCAAGGATAGAAAAATCAGAACTCCATGGTGAACACAGGAAGTTAAAGAGGCAGTGAAGGAAAAGAAGAAAGCATATCAAAAGTTCCTGGCAAATAAGTCAGCTTATGTTCTTAGAGAATGCAGAGACAAATGTAAGAAAGCTAAACAAAACTCATGTTGTTAAAGTGTTAAACTTGCTAAACAAAAGTCATGGGAGGACTTTGGCAAGAACATAGAAAATAAATATCAAGAAGGTGGCAAAATATTCTGGATGTTGTTGAAGAAGTTTAGAAATGGAGTAAAGAGTGCTGTAAAAGGAGCTAGAGATAATAAAGGTGATATGGAAACTGGAGAAAAAGATATCCTTGAAGTATGGAGTAATTACTTTGAAAAACTGCTAAATGAAACAAGCAGTGATGACAGCACATTGGTAAAAAACACTGACAGGGCATGCAGTCAGGAATACATATCCATACTTGAAGTAGAAAAAGCCATCAAAGGCTTGAAATGTGGAAAGGCAGCAGGAGTAGATGATATTCGACCAGAACTGCTGAAGTATGGTGGTATAAGAGTCTTACAGTGGCTGCACTGCATAGTTCAGAAAGCCTGGACAGAGGGACGAATTCCCGATGATTGGAGTAGAGCTCTCATAGTACCCATATATAAAAAGGGAAATAAAACTGCATGTGAGAATTACAGAGGTATTTCCCTACTGTGTGCTCCTGGCAAGATCTATGCAAGTATACTTGAGAAACGGTTGAGAAGAATTGTGGAAAAAAAGCTTGGTGAAGAACAAGCTGGATTCAAGCAAAATAGAGGCTGTCAGGATCAGATCTTCACTTTACGACAAATAATCGAGAAAGCATGGGAATATAACAAAGATCTGTATTTAAGTTTTCTCGATCTGGAAAAGGCATATGACAAGGTGCCAAGAGAAAAGCTATTCAATAAGCTACAGTTATATGGTGTCAATGGGGTATTATATCAAGCAGTACTTAGTCTTTATTTGAGTTACAAGTCGGCAGTGAGAATTGAAGGAAGTACAGGAAGATGGTTTAATGTTAAATCTTGTGTGAGACAAGGATGTACATTATCTCCTCTGTTATTAATTATCTATATGGATCAAATTATGAAGGAAAGTGGCATTAAACATGATATCAGAATTGGAGATGTTAATGTCAGCTCTTTGCTGTATGCAGACGATGTTATACTTATCAATAAATCCGCTACAAGTTTGCAAGATTCCCTGACTAAATTGAATAACTGTTGTAATAGATATGGTATGAAGGTCAGCAATAAAAAGCAAAGACAATGAAAATAGGTAGAATCATTGAAAATGTCAACTGTGTTGTGAACGGAGAACCTGTGGAACAAGTAAAACATTTCAGTTACTAAGGCATGATTTTTACTGAAGATGGTAAATTAAATATAGAAATAGACAACAGAATCAACAAAGCTGGTATGGTAGGAAGTCAGTTGAATAAATTCATATGGAATAAGAGGGAAATTAGTCAGAACACTAAATTAGCTGTATACAAGACAGTGTTCAAACCAGTTTTAACTTATGGATCTGAGAGCTGGGTCAGAAGTAAAACACTTGACCAAAGACTAGAGATATGAGATACCTGAGAAAGATTAGGAGCATGAACAGATGGCATCAATTGCAATATCATATTAAAAATGAGGATATTAGGAAAGAACTAGACATTGTCAGTATCCAGGAATGCGTTAGCAGAGCTAATCTCGGGTGGTATGGTCACTTAAACATAATCGGTGAGGAAAGATTAGCAAAACAAGTGTTTTCTGCAAGGTTGGGAGGAAAACAACCCAGAGGAAGACCAAGATATAGGTGGATTGATACGGTACAATGTGCCTTAGACGATAGAAATATAAGATCTGATAATGTTGGAGTCTTGACAAGTAACAGACTGATTTGGAGGAAAATTGTGGATAGGAAGTTAGTAATGATGTAATTTTTTCATGTAGCATGATCATATCCTGTACACCCCCTTGAGGGTACATGTCAGGAATTTGATGATGATGATGAAAAACATTACAATCTGAAAATCAGATGGGACTGACATTAACCAGCTTCTATAAAAATAGTCATGCAAATCCTATTTCTATTCGCTGCTTTATTCATTTCTATTTTCATACATGCATACAAAATATTAAAAGTTCATTATTCAATCTGTACACATAAAACACAATAAATATCATCATCATCAAATTCTAGCCATGAAGCCTCGAGGGGTGTACAGGATATGATAGCACAACATGAAAAATTTACATCATAACTAACTTCCTACCTACAATTTTCCTTAAAATCAGTCTGTTACTTGTCAAGACTCCAACATTATCACATCTTATATTTCTATAAGATGTGATAATGTCTAAGGCATTTTGTACCACATCAATGAACCTATATCTTGGTCTTCCTCTGGGTTGTTTTCCTGCCAACCTGGCAGAAAACACTTGTTTTGCTAATCTTTCCTCACTCCTCACCAATTCTGTTTAAGTGACTGTACCACCTGAGATTAACTCTGCTAATGCATTCCTGGATGCCGACAATATCAAGTTCTTAACTAATATTCTCGTTTTTAATATGATATTGCCATTGATGCCATCTGTTCATGCCCTTAATCTTTCTCGGGACTCTCATCTCTGTGGTCGCTAGTCTTTGGCCAAGTACTTGGTCAGAAGTACAGTTTGTACTTCTGACCAAGCTCTCATATCCATAAGTTAAAATTGGCTTGAATACGGTCTTGTAGACAGCTAATTTAGTGTTTTGGCTAATTTCTCTCTTATTCCATATGAATTTATTCAATCGACTTCCTACCATACCAGCTTTGTTGATTCTGTTGTCTATTCTCATATTTAATTTAACAAACTTCTCTAAAAATCATGCCTAAGTAGCTGAAATGTTTTACTTGTTTCACATGTTCTCTGTTCACAACGCAGTTGACATTTTCAATGATTCTGCCTATTATCATTGTCTGTGTCTTTTTCTGGCTGACCTTCATACCACATCTATTACAACAGTTATTCAATTTAGTCAGGGAATCTTGCAAACTTGTAGCGGCTTTATTTAGAAGTATAACAGCATCTGCATAAAGCAAAGAGCTGACATTAACATCTCCAATTCTGATATCATGTTTAATACCAGTTTCCTTCATAATGTGATCCACATAGATAATGAATAACAGAGGGGATAATGTACATCCTTGTCTCACACAAGATTTAACATTAAACCATCTTCCTGTACTTCCTTCAATTCTAAATGCTGACTTACAACTCAAATAAAAACTAAGTATTGCTCGATATAAAGCCCCATTGACACCATATAACTGTAGTGTATAGAATAGCTTCTCTCTTGGTACCTTGTCATATGCCTTCTCCAGATCAACAAAACTTAAATACAGATCTTTGTTACATTCCATGATTTCTCAACTATTTTTGTAAAGTGAAGTTCTGATCCTTACAGTCTCTATTTGGCCTGAATCCAGCTTTGTCTTCACCAAGCTTTTCTTCAACAATTTTTATCAACCGTTTCTCAAGTATACTTGTATAAATCTTACCAGGAACACTCAGTAGGGAAAATGAGAATTACAGGGTATTTTTCACATTCAGTTTTATTTCCCTTTTTATATATGGGTAATATAAGAGCTCTACTCCAATCATCTGGAATTTGTCACACTGTACAGGCCTTTTTCACTATGCAGTGCAGCCACTGTAAGACTTTAATACCAACATATCAGCATTTCTGGTCGAATAGCATCTACTCCTGCTGCCTTTCCACATCTCAAGCCTTTGGTGGCTTTTTCTACTTGGGTCAAAGCTGTATAACTGAGAGAAGACCTCCACATATCCTTTAAAGGAATGCGGAGAACTGACCCGGGCTTCTGACTTAATGTCCAATCTCACCTTCTCGTGGTGCACCCTGTTGGGTATCTCCTGGATACAGAATGAACAAGGATGGGCTGGCAATTTGGAATTTAGTCGACAAAATTGTATTCTTATTGGTTAAACCAAAATAAAAAATGATGGTACAACATGACAAAATGTCATGCCGGCTGGGCCGTCACCCGGTTAATCAAGGCCCCCGTTGTTTTCGCCAGGGAACCAGGGCAAACAGCGAAAAGTCAGCTACTGGAACAAATCTGAAAGCACACCCCAACTCAATATCACCAGAGTTAAAGGATCGGTACTATCAACATAAGAAGCCTGAATGGCAAAGAAATCGAGCTAGCTGAGGAATTAGATAAGTACCAGATCGACATGATAGGGGTGACTGAAACAAAAAAAGACAAAAACCGGTGACATCTTTCTGAGCAATAAATACAAAATGTTATATTCAGGCAATGACAATCAAGGAAAAGAAGGAGTAGCCATAGTATTCAACACAATTGGACAATTAGACTTATTTGTGCCTATGGTCCCACAGAAGGTTGTACTAAGGTAGAAGTGGAGGAATCGTTTGAGGCTTTAGAGAAACCAACTGACACAATGAAAAACGAAAAGTTGGTCCTTGTTGGTGATCTAAATAGCACAGTAGGAAATGATTGTCAGACATACAAATATACTTTGAGAAAATTTGGAGAAAAGAGCAAAGCTAATAATAATGGCAAATATCTGTTGGATTTCTGCTCAGGACATGAATTGGTCATTACTAACACTACGTTCCAACATAAAAATGTGCCCAAATTCACTTGGAGAGAAGAGGCAAGGAATAAGAAATGTCTCATTGACTATATTATTGTTGATAGTGACGTTTTCTCTCCGGTGCAGGACACCAGAATGTACAGAGAATTTGAAATTGGAAGTGATCACTATTTAGTCTTGAGCAGGAAAAGATTGAATTTCATATTGAAAAGAATAACATGTAAGAAAGTTTTAAAGCAAATAAAAGTTGAGCATCTCTCAGATGTGAACTGTAGACTAAAATACAGAAATATTATTGAAAAGAAAATGAAAGAGTTTGAGAACAGGAATCAAACCTTGGAGGTTCAGTGGCAAACTCTGAAGGAAACATTGATTGATTCTGCCAGAGAGGCATGTGGTGAGGTTGTGTGCAAGGATAAAAAAATCAGAACTCCCTGGTGGACACAGGAAGTTAAAGAGGCAGTGAAGGAAAAGAAGAAAGCATATCAAAAGTTCCTGGCAAATAAGTCAGCTTATGTTCTTAGAGAATGCAGAGACAAATGTAATAAAGCTAAACAGTGTGTAAAACTAGCTAAACAAAAGTCATGGGAGCACTTTGGCAAGAACATAGAAAATAAATATCAAGAAGGTGACAAAATATTCTGGAGGTTTGAAGAAGCTTAGGAATAGAGGAAAGAGTGCTGTAAAAGGAGTTAGAGATGATAAAGGTACATGAAAACAGGAGAAAAAAGATATCCTTGAAGTATGGAGTAATTACTTTGAAAAACAACTAAATGAAACAAGCAGTGTTGACAGCACACTGATAAAAAACATTGACCAGACATGCAGTCAGGAATACATATCCATACTTGAAGTAGAAAATGGCATCAAAGGCTTGAAATGTGGAAAGGCAGCAGGAGTAGATGATATTCGACCAGAAATGCTCAAGTGTGGTGGTAGAAAAGTCTTACAGTGTCTGCACTGCATAGTTCAGAATGCCTGGACAAAGGGACGAATTCCAGATGATTGGAGTAGAGGTCTCATAGTACCCATATATAAAAAGGGAAATAAAACTGAATGTGAGAATTACAGAGGTATTTCCCTACTGAGAGCTCCTGGCAAGAATTATGCCAGTATACTTGAGAAACAGTTGAGAAGAATTGTGGAAGAAAAAACTGGATTCATACCAAATAGAGGCTGTCAGGATCAGATCTTCACTTTACGACAAATAGTTGAGAAAGCAAGGGAATATAACAAAGATCTGTATTTAAATTTTGTTGATCTGGAAAAGGCATATGACATGGTGCCAAGAGAAAAGCTATGCAATACGCTACAGTTATATGGCGTCAATGGGGCATTATTTCAAGCAATACTTAGTCTTTATTTGTGTTGTAGGTCAGCAGTTAGAATTGAAGGAAGTATAGGAAGATGGTTTAATGTTAAATCTGGTGTGAGACAAGGATGTACATTATCCCCTCTGTTATTCATTATCTATATGGATCACATTATGAAGGAAAATGGTATTAAACATAATATCAAAATTGGAGATGTTAATGTCAGCTCTTTGCTTTATGCAGACGATATTGTATTTAAAAATAAATCCGCTACAAGTTTGCAAGATTCCCTGACTAAATTGAATAACTGTTGTAATAGATATGGTATGAAGATCAGCAATAAAATGCCAAACACAATGAAAATAGGTAGAATCATTGAAAATGTCAACTGTGTTGTGAATGGAGAACCTGTGGAACAAGTAAAACATTTCAGCTATTTAGGCACGATTTTTAGTGAAGATGGTAAATTAAATATAGAAATAGACAACAAAATCAACAACGCTGGTATGGTAGGAAGTCAATTGAATAAATTCATATGGAATAAGAGAGAAATTAGTTGGAAAACTAAATAAGCTGTATACAAGATAGTGTTCAAACCAGCTTTAACTTATGGATCTGGAGCTGGAATTGGAAGTAAAACACTTGACCAAAGACTAGGGATCGCAGATATGAGAGTCCTGAGAAAGATTAGGAGCATGAACAGATGGCATCAATTGCAATATCATATTAAATATGAGGATATTAGGAAAGAACTTTACATTGTCAGCATCCAGGAATGCGTTAGCAAAGCTAATCTTAGGTGGTATGGATGGACGAGGAAAGATTAGCAAAACAAGTGTTCTCTGCCAGGTTGGCAGGAAAATGACCCATAGGAAGACCAAGATATGAATTGATACAGTACAAAGTGCCTTAGACGATAGAAATATAAGACATGATAATGTTGAAGTCTTGACAAGTAACAGACTGATTTGGAGAAAAATTGTAGATAGGAAGTTAGTAATGATGTAAATTTTTCATGTAGTACTATCATATCCTGTTCACCCCTTGAGGGTACAGGGCAGGAATTTGATGATGTATGGATATGTATTCCTGACTGTATGCCTGTTGAGTGTTTTTTACCACTGTGCTATCACTGCTTGTTTTATTTAGCAATTTTTCGAGGTAATTACTCCATACTTCAAGGATATCTTTTTCTCCCATTTTCCCGTTACCTTTATCATCTCTAACTCCTTTTACAGCACTCTTTCCTCCATTTCAAAGCTTCTTCAACAATCTCCAGAATATTTTGTCACCTTCTCGATATTTATTTTCTATGTTCTTGCCAAAGGCCTCCCATGACTTTTGTTCAGCTAGTTTTACACCGTGTTTAGCTTTCCTACATTTATCTCTGTATTCTCTAAGAGCACAAGCTGACTTATTTGCCAGGAACTTTTGATATGCTTTCTTCTTTTTCTTCACTGCCTCTTTAACTTCCTGCATCCACCATGGAGTTCTAATTTTTCTATCCTTGCAGACCACTTCACCACATGCCTCTCTAGCTGAATCAATCAGGGATTTTCTTCAAGGCTTGCCACTGAATCTCCAAGGTCTGGTTCCTGTTCTCAAACTCTTTCATTTTTTTCTTCACAATCATGTTTGTGTATTTTTCTCAACCATTTCTCAAGTATACTTGTATAAATCTTACCAGGAACACTCAGTAGGGGAAATACCTCTTTAATTCTCACGTTCAGTTTTATTTCCCTTTTTATATATGGGTACTATGAGAGCTCTACTCCGATCATCTGGAATTCGTCCCTCTCTACAGGCCTTCTGAACTATGCAGTGCAGCCACTGTTAGACTTTTATACCTCCATACTTCTGCATTTCTGGTCGAATATGATCTATTCCTGCTACTTTTCCACATTTCAAGCTTTTGATGGGTTTTTCTACTTCAAGTATGGATATGTATTCCTGACGGTATGTCTGTTGAGTGTTTTTTGCTACTATGTCTGTTGAGTGTTTTTTGTTTTTTGTTGAGTGTTTTTTGACTGTGCTATCACTGCTTGTTTCATTTAGCAATTTTTCGTAGTAATTACTCCATAGATCAAGGATATCTTTTTCTCCCATTTTCACGTCACCTTTATCATCATCTCTAACTCCTTTTACAGCACTCTTTCGTACATTTCTAAGTTTCTTCAACAACCTCCAGAATATTTTGTCACCTTCTTGATATTTATTTTCTATGTTCTTGCCAAAGGCCTCCCATGACTTTTGTTCAGATAGTTTTACACAGTGTTTAGCTTTCTTACATTTATCTCTGTATTCTCTAAGAGCACAAGCTGAGTTATTTGCCAGGAACGTTTGATATGCTTTCTTCTTTTCCTTCACTACCTCTTTAACTTCCTGTGTCCACCAAGGAGTTCAGATTTTCCTATCCTTGCAGACAACCTCACCATATGCCTCTCTGGCTGAATCAATTATGGTTTTCTTCAAGGCTTGCCACTGAATCTTCAAGGTTTGGTTCCTGTTCTGAAACTCTCATTTTTACTTTTCAATCATTTTTGTGTATTTTAGTCTCAAGAGGTGCTCAACTTTTATTCGCTTTAAAATTTTCTTACATATTATTCTTTTCAATATGAAATTCAATTTTATCCTGCTCAAGACTAAATAGTGATCACTTCCAATTTCAAATCATCTGTACACTCTGGTTTCCTGCACCAGTGAGAAAACATCACTATCAACAATAACATAGTCAATAAGACTTTTCTTATTCCTTGCCTCTTCTCTCCATGTGAATTTGTGCACATTTTTATGTTGGAACTTGGTGTTAGTAACCATGTCCTGAGCAGAAATCCAACAGGTATTTGCCATTATTATTAGCTTTGCCCCTTTCTTCAAATTTTCCCAAAATATTTTTATATGCCTGCCAATCATTTCCTACTCTGCTATTTAGATCCCTAACAAGGACCATCTTTTACTTTTTCATTGTGTCAGTTGCTTTCTCTAAAGCCTCAAACAATTCCTCCACTTCTACCTTAGTACAACCTTCTGTGGGACCATAGGCACAAATAAGTCTCATTGTCCAATTCCACATTCTCATATTTGCCCATATCACTCTACTTGAGACTGCCTGCCACACAAGAAGATTAGCCTCGTATTTAGTGTTGAATACCATGGCTACTCCTTCTTTTCCTTGATTGTCATTGCCAGAATATAACATTTTGTATTTATTGCTCAGAAAGATCTCACCAGTTTTTGTCTTTTTTTGTTTCAGTCACCCCTATCATGTCGATCTGGTACTTATCTAATTCCTCAGCTAGCTCGATTTCTTTGCCATTCAGGCTTCTTATGTTGATAGTACCGATCTTTAACTCTGGTGATATTGAGTTGGGGTGTGCTTTCAGATTTGTTCCAGTAGCTGACTTTTCGCTGTTCGCTCGTTCCCTGGCGAATACAACGGGGACCTTGTTTAACTGGGCGACGCCCCAGCCAGCATGAAATTTTGTCATGTTGTACCATCATTTTCTATATTGGTTTAAGCCAATAAGTATACAATTTGGTCGGCTAAATCCCAAATTGCCAATCCATCCTCATTTGTTCAGTATCCAGGTAGATACCTAACAGGGTGCACAGCGAGAAAGTGAGGATTGGACATTAAGTCAGAAGCCCGGGTCGGTTCTCCACATTCCTTGAAAGGCTATGTAGAGGTCTCCTCTCAATTATACAGCTTTGACCCTTAAGCACCCCTAATAAATACACAATAAATACTATAGTTGAAAACATGGGTTATGTACATACTAATTTTGTTATTACATTACACATAAATTTATCTCATTTCAAGTCTTTAAAATAACAGAAGGTTAAAAATAAGTCCAAGTTAAACTTCCTGTTATCCAAAATCTAGTTATCTCAGAAAACTATGACTTCATCTGATATGCATTTAATTACTACATTCTACGAAATAAAATATTTTCATTAAATACCTTGTTTCCCACCTAACTTGCTATTGAGAACATCAAAAACTGACCACTTTGGTTTTGGTCTGCAATATCCAGATATTATTTTTTCATCCATTATTTTCTGCTTTCTTTTTAATTTTTTTTGAACACTTAATGGATTCCTGTTGGCAGCTGCTTCTCGCAATGCTATACATTTGTCTAAGGATTTACCTATTAAGAAGATAAGATGCACATAATTTAAAAGAAAAATTCTACCAAATAACCTAAAAATTAATGCAGCCTGATAAATTACAAGATATACACAATACAGGAATTAACAATGGGAAGGGGGACATACGAAAAGTATGATAAACATACAAAGAAAAGAGAATCTAAAGTTTGTCTAAGTGTGGTTGAACATTGTACAGGCATAATTCTTAAATATTCTGGAGGATATCAGTATTATAGAAGATACATATAATTTTATTAATTACATTACACTCTATGTTTCATCATTCATGTTAATGATATCATTAGGAATTACCAAAACTGCCATACATGATGTCAATATAGCACAAAAAGTACAAGAAAACAGCATGAAGCCTAACACACTATTGTCCCTAGGATGCATATATATATATATATATATATATATAAAAAATTTTTTAAAAGATAATTCCCCCCCCCCCCAGATAAAAGTATATATGGCACTTTGGTGTTCTTGACTGCCTTTATTTGGAAAGGTCTAATAATGTACAAAGATTTTCCAATTTATAAATTATTTTCAATTAAGAAATTCCCATGACAGAAACTGATAAATTTTCTTCATTACATCTCAATATATGCTGATTTGTAGTTACAACTTTATCCTGACAGGATAAAGTTGTAACAACAATTTTATTTTACCATGGTAGCAACAACTATGTGGAATGTACATGACTGATCTAGTAATGACACTATGGTGTCATCTAGGCTCTTTTTTTTTTATTCAAACACATGTTCTGACATCATCATTTTACAACATTGTGGTTTAAGCCAATAAGAATATAAATTGATCAGCTAAATCCCAATCTGCCAGCTCATTCTCGTTCATTCAGTATCCAGGTAGATACCTAACAGAGTGCACCATGAGAAGGTGAGGATTTTTTAACACTTTGTGTTAATTAATGTTCTACTTTAAGAGATTAAAATAATAAAAGTCTGCCAATTTAAAGCAATATATTTGACTGAGCCTTCCTATTAAGAGCAGAACACCAAATTGAATAGAGTATACAGCTTCTTTCTATCATAACTTAAGGGTTTAAGTGGATTATCCCTATACCCGGGGATTCCCAACATACCAAACGCTTGTAGATTTTATTTAAATGGTAAAAGCTAAAGAATACCAAATTTGGCACATAAGCTTCCCTTATCACAAATGAAAACATAAAGCTTGGCTGGCTCCCTCCTGCATCTATGGATACAACCTCTCTTGCAAATTTCACCAATGTTTAACAGCTAGAATCATTAAATCTGACATACAGCTTCATATCCTAACAGAAGCAATATTCCTCTTATTATAATGGGCTCCCCTAACTGATGTTGATCCTGATCCAACTCCTGCAGATTTTGACTAAACAGTAAGGGTAGAATGCTTAATTCAACATCCATTCTTGTGACATTTAACTACATGTTTCAGTTTTCAGTTCTAAAACTTCACAAACTTTCTAGTTTACTCTCAGTGGTACTATCACAGCATTATATTTTTTGACAACACACAAATGATGTGTTACAGGTTTTGCAACTTATTATAGGGATTAATATTATTAGCGTATGCTACACTGTAAAAAAAAAAACAATACAAATAGTTTTTGAAATCAATTATAATAACAGAATAAACTGATATAAAATATTATTTTATTTGTATAATTTTCACCTAAGTATCAAAGGCATCTTCAGTACATGTAAAAAGCTAATCTAACAATAACTGACAATTTCAAAAGACACAACCTAAGTAGCTAATGTAGGATAACTTAAAAAGGTCATTATTTCTTCTGTATTTGAAGAGACAGAGATACCAAACTGCTCAAAGCTCTTTTGATGAAAGAATTCTTTATAATTCTATATTTTATAACCACTAGATTAAAAGCAAAAATGTATATGTATGTAGTGTGAGTGTGTGTGTGTGTGTATATATATTTAATTATTTAATGTTCATTTTATTTTAATAATAGTTTGTAATTCTTTCTGTAATAGTTCATCTGAAGAACATAAGGAGTGGGCCCGATGAACCAGTGTTTTATAGTTCCAGCCTTTCGTCTGGGATGGTGATGAGATTCAGCATGCCTGTATGGATGTAATGGACTTGCAGAGCATGCTATCAACACTAGACATAGAGTTCATTGGAACAAGAGTCCTTCACAAAAGTCAGTTCATCATGGAATGGCTTTATAAAGAAACATGTGAAACTTTACTTCACTCTCCTAACTTAAACAGATCCAATGGTCTATGTCTTTGTGGGAGATAGTACTTTTTAAATCAGCTAAGCTTTCCTAACTTTTATTTTTTTATTTAACTGTATGTGTGTTTATTTAATTATTTATTTATCTAAGTTCATTTTATTTTATTTTTTTAATAAGTTAGGAAATTTAATGATCTTTTTTAGTTATCTTACATTAGCTACTTAGGTGGCGCCTTTTGGAATTGTCAATTATTGTTCAATTAGCTTTTTTCTTTACTGAAGATGCCTTTGATACTTATGTAAAAATTATAATAATGAAATAACATTTTACGTGAGTTTGTTCCAGTATTATAATTTATTTGAATATGCTTACTCACAGTATTTCTTTATTGAAAGAAATATCATTTGTTGTTTTTTCTTTGTGTTCTCCAGGTTATAAGGCAGTGTAGTACAAATTATGTTCATCAGTGGTTAGTCTGAGCTGTCAGTGAAATGGGTGGCTTGTCGGACTTCCAAAGAGGAAAAATCGTGAGAACCTGTTTAGTAGGAGCATCTGTAACCAGAACAGTCCAGTTGGTTGGTGTGTCAAGCGCAACAGTCTCTACAGTTACAACTCTATAAACAAAGCATGGCAAGACTTCATAGGCAAAGAAGAATAGTGACTGAAAATAGAAATTGAATGACATGAACTGTCAAACACCAACAAGGATCATGCCCAAACAACACATAACTACTGTAGCAAAAGTTGAACTCAATATCCACCTTGAAGACCCTATTTCCACAAAATCAGTCCACAGAGAACTTCACAAAGCCAAGACGAACTGCAATTGCTAAACCTTTAATCACAGAATCCAATGCAAAACTGTGAAAAAGAAGGTGTCAGGAACATAAAATCTGGACAGCTGATGACTAGAAATGAGCGATATGGTCCGATGAGTCAGCATTTACTTTATTCCCAACAACAGGTTAGGTTTGTGTATGGAGAACCACCAAGGAAGCATACCATTCAGACTGTCTGGTTCCGACTGTCAAAAGATTTGGGACGATATCTTGATATTCAGTTGGCCCCATCATAACCCTAAATGGTTGAATTACTACAAGCACATACATGGAATTCTGGATGATTAGGTGCATCCTATGGTCTAAATGTTGTTTCCCAACAATGATGCCATTTTTCAAGACGATAATGTGCCCAAACACATAGCCAGAACAGTTGTCTTGGTTTGAGGAGCACCAAGAACTTCAACATCTGCCCTGGCCAACTGAATCACCTGACTTCAATATCATCAAACCATTGTGGACAATTTTGGAGAGCAGAGTGAGAAACAAAGTCCCCCCCCCCCCTCCAACATCTCAATCAGATATTCTGATTGACGAATAGCACAATGTTCCACTGGAAACTATTAAAAAGTTGTATAAATCTATTCCAAGACTGTTGGCAGCTGTATTAAAGAAAAAATGATGATCCACACCTTAATAATAAAGATACATATGGCATATTTCCCAGGTGTTCACATTATTTTGTCGCTTATATATTGCAAGTTAACTACCAAATGTTTTGATTTCACATATCTGTAATAATTATAATAAAAATTAGAAGTAATTAAGACAAACAAAAATAAGTCTTAATTTAAACAGGATAGTACCTGCTGGTAAAATAACAGCCTCAACTGGTTCAAGTCTCCCTTCTCCATCTTTACCAAGACCTTGTCTGTAATAAATGATCACATGATCAGTTATAGAACATGCAACAAATGCTTAAAATATTTAAATGATCAAAAGTAGCATTTCTCAAACATGAAAGAAAGAGTTTAGCTTTGGTATAAATTATATTAAAACATGTAGCTAGAAATACATCTTTATTTCCATATCAAATAAAAATGTATAAAATATAAACACCAGAAACAGAGAATAAGCATATTGTTAGATCTGAAACAGGCGACCTCACTCTAAATGAGGTCACCTTTCCAGAGTCTAACAGAAAATATCCATTAAATGAGCATACTTATCATTTAGCACAATTTAATTATGTCTTAAAAGAAATAACAACTGGCAAATTAGAATAAGAACTGTTTGTATTGTAGTTAGTGTGTTTATACTTTAATGTAACTGTAAGTCAAAAAAAAGGGCTCACATGAGAGTAGTTATCAGTGAATTTCTACATGTGAAAGAATGCCAATAATTCGGTAAGAAGGGGCAAAGGTCACCCAATATTACAATAGCAGCATAAGTGTCCGTGGGTGCTACCTCTAAGAAAACATCAAGACGCAAACATTCCCAGAATTGGACAGCCCCGTATGAAGAACAGTGAAGTCACCCAGTCGGGGGTGAAAGGAGAGGTCAAACTCGGAAAGGTGGCACTCTTGGGGACCGTATAAAACCTGCAACACAGAATTGAAACCCCCCTCCTCCCCTGTTCTGTTTGTTCCTGTATTCTCACCGTGTGCTTTGAGTGGCCATCGTGATTCAGTTCTTATCTTTAAGAGCTGATCTCCGAGAAATCCCAGTATGGCACCACCACAGAACACAGCAAATCTTGAACGCAGGCCGTTAGTAAGGAATAGCATCGACGTAAATCCTTAGTAAAGAAACCGAGCACGTGATTGGGAGAGCACGTGATTTCCACGTGGCAACAGAACCAAGGCAGCCAGAACTTCGTTAAAAGGAAGGACGGAGAAAATCCCGAAAGAACCTAAAATAGAATAGATAAGTACTTTTACATATTCTAGCCCTTTAGAAAACTTGACTAACAGAAACGGAAGAAAGTGTAACTCGAAATTTTGATAAGGATAAGCATGAAGAATTATTATATGTGTGAATGACTCTATACCATTAGATTGAATTCTAAGAACTATTAATTTACTGGAGATTCTGTCGTGACCTACTCAAGGGAGATTAATAATGTGCCAAATACCTAGCTGGCTCCTATTAAGTTGTAAACCAAATATTTGATAAATTGAAAGAATAGTGTTGTAGAGATTAAGAAATCCATGTTTATCTAAGAATGAGAAAGCGAGCGAAACGGAAAAGTTTTAACCTAGCATTAATATCAATTTTGTCTTTGTATTGCAATTAATTATGAATTCATTAAATTTGTTTGTTACCTTCCATGCTTGCTTTTCTAACCATGTTGACTGACCTAGACGCTTCATAAAAATACGAACCTGGTGATCATCTACATGCGTGGGGATATCCTAAGTAAGAAAGGAAAGGGGGCACGACTGCAAACAGACAAAAGGAAAATTTATGGCTTCTAATTTCAAGCAAATTATATTAATAGCATCTGATGCTCTATAACCATCCGTAGGCTGAGTTTGACTCCGTGCTTAAAGCCCAGGCAATAAATTTGTCTGAGTGAATGTGGATGACTTATAGAGATCAGGGAATAGGTATTTTCTGGGGGCCCAAAATTTAGAAATTGTCAGATAAGCAGTAAGATCATGTACTCAGTGTTAGGCAGATGATTTAGGGATATATAAGGGTTAAAAATAGCAGACAGAGGCCAACACATATAATAAGGTAAGGGAAGGGGTAGTGATCATCAAATCAAGATAGCATTATACAACTGAGAATTAAAAAAGACGAGACATAACAATATGACATTTTTAGTTAATCTAGCTTAAAACTGATGCAAAGGTGAAACTATAACATCATCCTAATGGTTGCACATACACAGTGTGCAGAACTTTTGAAATGTCTCTTTTAATATATGAAGAAAACTCCATCCACAGTTGATTTTAAAATTAGGAATTTTATGCTTGCTTTTTCTCTCTCTCTCTCTGCACCTGATAAAGTGCAAGTAATAAAAAGATGCTGGCTTTTTAGAATCTGTTATTTGCATATTCTCTTCTATTTTCTATACTAATGATGTGACTTATAGGCAAACATTTACCATTAAAGATTTTTTTTTTTTTTAAGGAATTTTCTGATTTTTACTTTTAATGACTGGTTTGTAATATGAATTCACAAAAATATGGTTGGTTATCATCTAATTATATAACTGTTTCATGTACTAATAAACAAAATAGTTCTGTATAAACACACACACACACACACACACACACACATATGAGCAAAATGCAATGATTGGTTATAACAGTCAAGTGAAATGAAAGTATAAAAAAAGTGACAGTCAAGTAGTTGGCCATTTTGGGAACCTAATTAATGAATATGATATTTTAAGATGATAATGTGCCCATACACATAACCAGAAGTTGCCTTGGTTTGAGGAGCACCAAGAAGAACTTGAACATCAGTATCTGTCAGGTCCTGGCAGATCTGACAGATACTTGCTAATTGACATAGATATTTTATTGTATAGGTTAAAGGTCATGACTATCTGCACGTGCGTATGTTACGAGTGATATTCCCCGCTTTTTTTTTTTTTTTTTTGCTATCAGTTTGGTTGAACACGTTTTTTTGTAAAAGTTTGTGATATTTGATAGTAAATTATATCTGAGAGATACCGCGAGCTCCAATGTCAGTATAGCTCATAAATATAAATATAATTCGATGTCAGTATAGCTCATAAATATAAATATAATCCGATGTCAGTATAGCTCATAAATATAAATATAAGTGGTCAGATTATTCAAATGCTGAACAACAATGTGAAAATACGGCACAGAATATTTATTAGAAATCTCGTACTGCAGTTAGTGTCAAAACAAATAAAAAGACGTTCAGAAATCTCTACAGATATGAATACACCTGAAACTTCATCAATTTCAGACACAATTTGAAGGAAATTCTAATAACGACATAGATATGGTTCTCTCGACAAACAGAAAAAGATGTTTTATGTGCTATGCATCCAAAACGACTCGCTTATCAAAATATTTTTGCAAGCATTGTAAAAAGTACAGTCATACCCCGACTTATGCGAATCCGGAGTTACGTGGTTTCTTATATGTATGCATTCCTATCCCGCTTCACGCCTCACCACTAGTTGTATCTTTCCAGCACAAGCCGCATTCACCAGTGTCGCACATCCTGTGAACAAGCACTGACGTGTTTTGCACGGTCTCCATTCATTCACGGTTTTTATAGTCTACAAATATAGAGATAATTTTATAGTCTACAAATAACAAGAACATAACATTAAACGATTGTTTAATGTTATGTTCTTGATAAAAATTTTATCACATAAAAAATAATAATGTCTTCCAAAAGAAGCAAGTCCGATTCTTCTACAGCTAGCAAGAAAAGAAAAACATTGACTTTGGAAACAAAACTCAACATTATTAAGGATTTTGAAGGCGGAATGAAAATTTGTGAGCTAGCAAAGAAGTTCGATCTACAGGAATCCACAGTAAGAACAATCATAAAAGAAAGGTTTACAGATATTGGAGGACATAGATTCTAAAATGGAATGAATTGTAGCCACAAGGCAAGGAATAAAAAAATCATTAGCTTGCTATGAAGAAATTTTGCATGACAAGAAAAAGACATTATGCCGTCAGACGAATCTATTAGATTTTATGAAACCATCGACATCGAAATAACTTTCTTTTTTTAATGTACGAAAAACTACAATCGTGATTATATTTCTTAAAAAATATAGGTGTTTTTGCAAATCTTTGGTCCCAATTAACTAATATTTGTATGTTTGTATATATATATTTTGTTACGTCTCTGTTTTCTTTTTACTATTATTACTATATCGGTGCACTATATTTAATTTTTTCTTTCTTACTTCAACCTCTTCTATCAAATTCCTACAGCTTGCACCTTTTGTTATATAGGTTGCGCCATTGTTATGTGAACTTCTCTTTTATACTTTTCCTTACGTAATTTTAACTTTCTAAGGGCCACCAGAAATTACCTGTTCCCTGAATACTATGAGCTATCCTATTCACTCATTTGTTCGCAGTAAAAATTTATTTTTACTGCGCCAGCCTGGGCCTTAAGGGTAGAGCTAAACTCAGCCTAAGAATAGTCATAGGATATCAGGTGCTACTAATAATCTTAACTGAAATTCAGAAGCCTTAGGTTTTCTAGTTTATTGCAGCCGTGCCCTACTACTCTTAATTGGGATATCCCCGTGCGCACACACACAATCATAGGTTCGTATTTTATGAAGAGTCAGGGTCAGTCAGCATGATCAGAAACACAGACATGTAAAGTATCAAATAAATTTAATGAAAACTCATTATGCAATGCAATACAAACAAAATAATTATTAATTCTAAATTAAACTTCTACTTTTCTCTCACCCTCTCGCTCTTAAAATAATTAAGCATTGATTTTTAAATTTTAGCAACTTAAATATTTCAACATTTTACATTCTTATCTACAACTCTATTGGACATTTAGCACATTGATAATCTCTCTTAAATGAATCACAACAAAATCTCTATCTAACTGAAAGTTCTTAAAGCTCACTTCAAAAGGCATAGCGTCATTTACATAAATCTTAGTTCTTCACACTTTCTTCTCTTACAAACTTAAGATACACTCTCTTCACACTGTTAGTCAATTCTCAAAAGGGACTAGAACAAGTGAAAGTACTTATCTACTCTTTATCGGTTTCTTTCCATCCTTCCTTCTTTGTTACGATTTTGGCTATCTCGATTCTTTCGCCACGTGGGATACACGTGCTCGCCTGAGCCGGGCACTAACTCTCTGCTAAGGTTTTACGTCAACGACCTTCTCATTTGACAGCCTATGCTCGATCTTGCCGAAATCTGCTGTGGTGCCATGCTGGAACTTCTTGAAAGTCAGCTCTTAAAAATAAGAGCTGAACTGCGATAAACACTTGTAGCACACGGAGAAAAATGCAGGAACAAGAAAACAGGGGGATTCAATTTCGTGTTGCCGGTTTTTATATGCTCTCCAAGAGTGCCACCTTTCCGAGTTTGAATTTCTATTATCGTCTCACCTATTGGTCTCCGACTGGGTGACATCACCGATCAACATACGGGACTTTATATTTCCGAGAATGTATGCATCACGATATTTTCTCAAACGTGATGCCCACAGGCACATATGCTGCTCTTGTAGCATTAGGGCAATCTTTGCCCTATGTTGCTGAATAATTTGCATTCTTTCACTTGTAGAAAATCACTAATAATTTCTCTTATAACTGCCCCTTTTAGCTGACTTACATTCATGCTTGACATACAGATAGATTAATTTTAATTCACATAATTCAAAGTTTAATATACAGGATGTTACTTACAAAAAAAAACAGTTATATTGTGCTAAAAGATAAGTATGCTTATTTATTTTATGTTTACTGTTAGATTCTGGAATGGTGAAGTCATGTAAAATAAGGTCGCCTATTTCAGATCTAAC
Source organism: Typopeltis vanoorti (assembly GCF_054136105.1). Lineage (NCBI taxonomy): Eukaryota > Metazoa > Arthropoda > Arachnida > Uropygi > Thelyphonidae > Typopeltis > Typopeltis vanoorti. Next base: position 179,927,104 of record NC_143549.1, on the reverse strand, counting down.
AATATAAATTACATGCAAAATTATACCCTGAGTTACACGAATTCGACTTACGCGCTTTTTGTTGGTCCTACCTACCACGTAACTTCGGGGTATGACTATATTATGCTTTCAGCATAGCAATATTGTTTGCAATGACTGTTACGACAGCTTTGTAAATCTAACTATTGAAGATCCTGATTAATTAATGTTAAATGCATTTGTTTAGTTTTATTTTCTTTCATTATCGATGTTTGCGTTATTTTGTAACAAAAATTTATTCTTTATATTTCTTTGTTTCAATAATTTCTAGATTGTAACTGAAAATAAATAAACCATCATGTATTACTGAAATAGAGAGGCAAAGGCTTATTTATCATACATGTCCTCTAGAACAGCACTTCCCAAACTGTGGGCCGCAAGTTTTGTTGAAGGATCCGTGAAATAACGAAAACAAATTTTAAATGTTTTTATTATTATTATTATTACGGGTATCTCCATGGAGTCAGTATACTCATCGCGGGAGACCCAAACTACCAAAACAATATCTGTCATATCTCTTCTTGAATTCATTTACAGACGAAGAGCTCACAACTAAGTCAGGCAATGAATTCCACTCATTCACCACCCTCCAGGCAAAAAACCTTGTTCTGACACCTTTGTTAACCACACTCTTCTTTAATTTCCAGGGATGACCTCTTGTTCTTCCATCACTATCACACAGCTGAAACATTTCCCCCTGCATCAATCCTAAAAAAACCTTTCAGTAATTTAAATGTTTCTATCATATCCCCCTCTTCTTCGCCTATCAACCAATCTCTGTAATCCATAAGCTCTCAATCTATCAATGAAGGGAGCATTTTTTACATCACTCACCAACTTAGTTACTCTTCTCTGAACCCTCTCCACAGCCTCCTCATCTCCAAGGAATCCAGGTGACCAGACCTGAGCACAGTAATCCAAATGTGGAAGTATCAACGCTTTATAAATGGGAATAATAACCTCTTTATCTCTGGATGTCATTCCTCAACAACCAAGTAATCCTATGTGCTTGGACACCTTAGCAATGTGTCCTCTGAAGTTCATCTCCCTATCTACCAACACTCCTAAGTCCCTAGCCTCATCAATCTCTTGGAGTACCTTTCCATCAACGTAGTACACAGCTGGTAATCTTTTAATCCCAAAATGCATGACTTTACACTTCTCCACATTGAACTGACATCCATTATTTTAAGACTAAGTAGTTCTTTTTTTTTTTAATCTTAAAAGAAACGCATTTAATTTTTATTATTTCTTTTATGTTATTTTTTTATATTTTAATGGAAAAAAATCACACATTGGTGTTCGTTCACAAATTTTGCTTCCTGCGTATTTTGGCACTTAATGAATATTAGTAAATATATGCTTATTCATATAAGTTTCATTTCAAAGGTATTGATAAGAAGCACAAAAAAAGCTTACAAACGCAAAATCTTCAATATAAACTGTATTGAATATAAATACAATAAATATTATAATAAGATGTCTGTATTACGATTTTTTTTTCCAATGGGGGACAGTGAAATATTTTAATTTTTCCAAAGGCGGAGGGCCTTTACATCCATAAGTTTGGGAAGCACTGCTCTAGAAGAAGTGCTTTACATTTATGGAAAATACTAAGGAAAGTGGTCTGGGGCTTGCTCAACCTTTACTACGAGTTGCCCATAAGGCACTACTTATGCTTGCATCCGCTGAAACTTTTAGTTTCTATATATTCGACATGAAACTCTTGTAGTTTCTACATTCGGCTATGAAATAATGTTGGATTCAATATTAACTTAATTTGTACCATCATGTACTATATTTGCAGTGTTTTTTGTATGTATTAATAAAAAAATTATATTTTTTTTATTAATACATACATACATACATACTAAAACTAAACATTTTAGAACCCACTTATTGGATACTGAAAGAAACAACCCATAAAGTATCATGCAATGTGAATCTCATAAACTTTTATAGTCTATATATATATATATATATATTAAATTATATTATGCATGAATTCTCCTCGCTCCCTGCAGTAAACAATATGTCCTCCCCAATAGCAATTATATTGCAGAAACATGAAAAACGATTACTTTTATTATGCCACCGAATAAGGTTCACAGACATCTGCAGAACTGTGTAATATATTTCTCAACAAATAGTGCAATTACAGACAACTGGGAATATAAACACAACTAATGAATTACATCTCCCCTCCAAAAGAAACTGCTATATAGACCCAAGCAAAACCATATGTTGCCGATGCAACATAAGGTTTTGCTTGACACTACCCCAACATGAACATGTTAAAACTAAGAAATATATAGTGAATATATTTCAGATATTATGGAAATCGGTTTAAGAGAATTAGCATTTCCATTCAATTGTTGCTTTTTGTTTGGGTCGCACGACCTTTTGTTAATACCGCACCAATCATATGCACTTCTTAATAGCTGCTTTTTCTCTATTGGCCTACAATCGCGCACATCTTTCACTTCTCATTAGTAATTTGTCAAGGATTGTTCATTACGTATCTCAAGTCTTAATTACTGGTAATTTTTGCTCGATATAATGGGAAAGAAGATGTCTCTATTTGGGTAGATAATTTTGACATTGCGCACAAGGAACTGCTCTCGAGGACAGAAGAAGTGATGGAGAATAGAAGCTTCTTGGTAAGTCATACCAATTTTCAGTTGTTGTTTTTTTCTGAAAACTTTAGTTTCCGAAAATCCCCACATATATCTCGCACCACGATTTTTTAGCTTTAATTTTGGGAAAAAAGTGTGAGTTATATTCGAGTAAATACGGTAATTTTTTTAGTTTTCAAATTCTTAAGTATGGATCATTATCATTCATTAAATACTGAATTTATAAAACTGGAACAAATCTGAAAATAAACCCCAACTCAACATCACCAGAGTTAAAGACTGGTACTATCAACGTAAGAAGCCTGAATGGCAAAGAAATGGAGCTAGCTGAGGAATTAGATAAGTACCAGATCGACATAATAGGGGTGACTGAAACAAAAAAGACCAAAACTGGAGAGATCTTTCTGAGCAATAAATACAAAATGTTATATTCAGGCAATGACAAGCAAGGAAAAGAAGGAGTAGCCATAGTATTCAACACAAAATACGAGGCTAATCTTCTTGAATGGCAGTCAGTCTCAAGTAGAGTAATGTGGGCAAATATGAGAATGGGGAACTGGACAATGAGACTTATTTGTGCCTATGGTCCCACAGAAGGTTCTACTAAGGTAGAAGTGGAGGAATTTTTTGAGGCTTTAGAAAAAGCAACTGACACAATGAAAAATGAAAAGTTGGTCCATGTTGGGGATCTAAATAGCAGAGTAGGAAATGATTGTGAGACATACAAAAATATTTTGGGAAAATTTGGAGAAAAGAGCAAAGCTAATAATAATGGCAAATATCTGTTGGACTTCTGCTCAGGACATAGACTGGTTATTACTAACACCATGTTCCAACATAAAAATGTGCACAAATTCACATGGAGAGAAGAGGCTAGGAATAAGAAAAGTCTTATTGACTATGTTATTGTTGATAGTGATGTTTTCTCCCTGGTGCAGGACACCAGAATGTACAGAGGATTTGAAATTGGAAGTGATCACTATTTAGTCTTGAGCAGGATAAAATTGAATTTCATATTGAAAAGAATAACATGTAAGAAAGTTTTAAAGCGAATCAAAGTTGAGCAGCTCTCAGATGTGAGCTGTAGACTAAAATACACAAAGATTATTGAAGGAAAAATTAAAGAGTTTCAGAACAGGAATCAAACCTTGGAGATTCAGTGGCAAACTCTGAAGAAAACATTGATTGATTCTGCCAGAGAGGCATGTGGTGAGGTTGTTTGTAAGGATAAAAAAATCAGAACTCCCTGGTGGACACCGGAGGTTAAAGAGGCAGTGAAGGAAAAGAAGAAAGCATACCAAAAGTTCCTGTCAAATTAGTCAGCTTGTGCTCTTAGAGAATATAGAGACAAATGCAAGAATGCTAAACACTGTGTAAAACTAGCTAAACAAAAGTCATGGGAGGACTTTGGCAAGAATATAGAAAATAAATATCAAGAAGGTGGCAAAATATTCTGGAGGTTGTTGAAGAAGCTTAAGAATGGAGGAAAGAGTGCTATAAAAGGAATTAGAGATGATAAAGGTGAAATGAAAACGGGAGAAAAAGATATCCTTGAAGTATGGAGTAATTACTTTGAAAAACTGCTAAATTAAACAAGCAGTGATGACAGCACATTGGTAAAAAACACTGACCAGGCATGCAGTCAGGAATACATATCCATACTTGAAGTAGAAAAAGCCATCAAAGGCTTGAAATGTGGAAAGGCAGCAGGAGTAGATGATATTCGACCAGAAATGCTGACGTATGGTGGTATAAGAGTCTTACAGTGGCTGCACTGCATAGTTCAGAAAGCCTGGACAGAGGGACGAATTCCCGATGATTGGAGTAGAGCTCTCATAGTACCCATATATAAAAAGGGAAATAAAACTGAATGTGAGAATTACAGAGGTATTTCCCTACTGAGCGTTCCTGGCAAGATCTATGCAAGTATACTTGAGAAACGGTTGAGAAGGATTGTGGAAGAAAAGCTTGGTGAAGAACAAGCTGGATTCAGGCCAAATAGAGGCTGTCAGGATCAGATCTTCACTTTACGACAAATAGTCGAGAAAGCACGGGAATATAACAAAGATCTGTATTTAAGTTTTGTCGATCTGGAAAAGGCATATGACAAGGTGCCAAGAGAGAAGCTATTCAATACGCTGCAGTTATATGGTGTCAATGGGACATTATATCAAGCAATACTTAGTCTTTATTTGAGTTGTAAGTCAGCAGTTAGAATTGAAGGAAGTACAGGAAGATGGTTTAATGTTAAATCTGGTGTGAGACAAGGATGTACATTATCCCCTCTGTTATTCATTATCTATATGGATCACATTATGAAGGAAAGTGGTATTAAACATGATATCAAAATTGGAGATGTTAATGTCAGCTCTTTGCTTTATGCAGATGATGTTATACTTCTAAATAAATCCGCTACAAATCTGCAAGATTCTCTGACTAAATTGAATAGCTCTTGTAATAGATATGGTATGAAGGTCAGCAATAAAAAGACAAAGACAATGAAAATAGGCAGAATCGTTGAAAATGTCAACTGTGTTGTGAATGGAGAACCTGTGGAACAAGTAAAACATTTCAGCTATTTAGGCACGATTTTTACTGAAGATGGTAAATTAAATATAGAAATAGACAACAGAATCAGCAAAGCTGGTATGGTGGGAAGTCAATTGAATAAATTCATATGGAATAAGAGAGAAATTAGTCGGAACACTAAATTAGCTGTATACAAGACAGTGTTCAAACCAGTTTTAACTTATGGATCTGAGAGCTGGGTCAGAAGTAAAACACTTGACCAAAGACTAGAGACTTCAGATATGAGAGTCCTGAGAAAGATTATAGGCATGAACAGATGGCATCAGTGGCAGTATCATATTAAAAACGAGGATATTAGGAAAGAACTTGACATTGTCAGTATTCAGGAATGCGTTAGCAGAGCTAATCTCAGGTGGTATGGTCACTTAAACAGAATGGACGAGGAAAGATTAGCAAAACAAGTGTTCTCTGCCAGGTTGGCAGGAAAACGACCGAGAGGAAGACCAAGATATAGGTGGATTGATACGGTACAAAGTGCTTTAGACAATAGAAATATAAGATCTGATAATATTGGAGTGTTGACAAGTAACAGACTGATTTGGAGGAAAATTGTAGATAGGAAATTAATAATGATGTAATTTTTTTCATGTAGTACTATCATATCCTGTACACCCCTTGAGGGTACATGGCAGGAATTTGATGATGATGATGATGATAAAAGAGAGCAATATAGCAGATATAGAAATAAGCAATTTCATTGATAAAATTGCTTATTTCTCATTGATGATAAATTATTTATATTAAGTAAAAATGTATAGTATCTTTATAAATTTTGTTCTATTAAAAAGAAATCATATTTTTTTTTGTTTAAATGTACATCTAAATTCAAATAAAACACATTTACGATGAAATATATCTTTATTTATTATTATTATTTTGATAAGGTACTTGGTAATAATGAAAATTAAAGAAGGGTTACACAGATATCTGAAGTTTCAGAAACACTGATCTATCCAAATATTTAGACTGAAACATAGGTGTATATTACGCTCTTCGTTTTCTTAAATTCTGCTTCAAATTTGGATAGATGAAACAGTGTGATATGCACTTACATTTTTTTCAGCGTTATTTCAATTTTGAATGTGATACATATTGAGTGTATTGTGTATTCTGTGTTTAAGTGACTTTGGACAATTTTTGACTTTGTTTTTAATTGTGAATTTATTTTTGTTAGACAAATAAAATTTTAAAGATAATAGTTTATAAACATATCAATCAGAGGCGCATTTTGCTAAAATGCCAAAATCGCTCGTGGCAGCATACTTTACATCTTACATTTCTCTCAATAATTATACTTAACCTTTAATTATCAAATTTTCAAATTATTGTATAAATTAATTATTTATAGTAAAAATCTGTACAAGGCAACTGTTTTAAATCGATTTTTTAAAATAAGATTTGATTGTTTTAAAACTCTTAAAAATAATAAATTAACTCAAAATTAATAATTAATAGAATAATTTATCAATAGGAAATTTATTGTCATTTTGATCACTAATTTGAAAGATAAAAAGTTATCGGGAGCTACTTTTCTCAAAAGGAAAAGAGAAAAGGAAGAGCAAGTAAAGAAAGCAACAAGCGATATAAGGAGATTTGGAATTTGTGTGAGCAAGGTGTGCTCACCTTGCTCATACAAAGGGAATCAGGAGCAGGTTTTTTGCATGGAGAGTGTTGAGTGATTGGAATACATTGCCCGAGAGTGTGTTGAGCGCAGAGACAGTAAATATATTTAAGGCCCGGTATGATAAGCTATGTGTATAATAGTAGCCCTACCACAATGAGTCTTTAACTCCATGAAGGTTTTTATAATAATAATAATTATTATTATACATCTTTAACATATCCGCAAAGTTTTCTTACATGCCAGTTCGCTCTCCATGTATTAATGTGTATTATATTATTAGCTTGCTGAATGAATTTTGTTACCTCTTATTTATGAAGGTAAGTTTGTAGTTGAATATGTGATTTATCTTAGTAATGATTTTTTTAAATAAATTATTCATTTCATTTTCTTTGTAGCTATAGCCGTGTTGTTTTTAACTTGTTATTTTACGAACTCTTGCATATATTTGAAATTGTGCCCATTGACTACTGTATTGAGTTTTACGTTAATATTAAACAAGGTAATTTTTAATTTTATTTTGCTAATTTATTTGTTTTCTTAATGCAGTAAAATCGGATAAAAATTATTTTGTAAAGAGGCTAGACTTGGCAAATGACGATTCAATTCTAAATTTTTTACATTGTTTTGAGCCCATACTTTATGAAAAAAAAAAAAATTTTTTTTTTTGATTTCAGAAACAGACAAAAATGGCAGACCAGAGAAACAAAATGAAAACCCTTTCTGGTCATCAATACAGAAAAAGAAGAGCAGAATGAGAAGTTATTCGAGCTCAGCAAGAAAATCAATTGTGGAAATTTTTTAAAAATATCAGAAACAAGAGTCAGTGAAAGCAACGTTCCTGTGGAATCCCCCACTGACAAAGAGTCTGAATGTTCGAATTTGTGTTTAGATGATAATCAGACTCTTGAGAAACATCCAATAACTTCAAATACAAATACCTCAACACTAAATTACAAGCTTTTTGACGATCCAGCTTTATGGCCAAACTTGTCCAATTCAATAATTGATATATTAGTGAAACGAGGTCCTCCTGCTGAATCAAAAGAGACTTTTTTTCCACGCGATGAACATAATAGAAGTTTTCATGTATCGCATTATAATAGGATTTTGAGTAATGGAGAAACCATTAAAAGATCTTGGTTAATTTACTCAAGTTCAAAAAATGCAGTATTTTGTTTCTGCTGCAAATTATTTTCTAATATTCGAACTATGAACTTAATTTCGGAAGGAAATAACGATTGGAAACATATATCCCAAGTTCTTCAGTGCCACGAAAAATCTGAAGAACATTTTAATATTTTGAAAAATGGATTGATTTGGAAAAGCATTTAAAAAAAAAATGAAACAATTGATCACCATCAGCTAAAATTACTCAAAAAAGAACAAGAACACTGGATGCATGTTTTAAAATGCATAATATCAGTTATTAAATTTCTTGCAAAAGAAAACATTGCGTTCAGAGGAAGTTCAGATACTCTATATACAAATACTAATGGAAAATTTTTGAAACTGATTGAATTATTCGCCAAATTTGACAACGTATTACAAAAACATGTAGAACGCATAAAAAGCAATGAAATTCAAGTTCATTATTTAGGGAAATGTATACAAAACGAAATCATTAATATATTGAGTAATGAAATTTTAAAAAAAATTGTATCTAAAATAATGAATGCTAAGTATTTTTCAATAATTGTTTATTGCACCACTGATATTTCACAGCAAGAGCAAATGTCCTTAATTGTAAGATATGTTTCTATAAAAGAAAAAAATGAAGAAACCCAAGATATTATACAAATAGAGGAAAGATTTCTAGATTTTATTAAAATTAATAATACAACAGGAAGTGGTATGACTGAAGTAATTTTAAAATTATTAGAAGAAAAAAACTTAAATATTCAAAATATCCATGGTCAGGGATATGACAACGGGTCAAATATGAAGGGGAAGAATGCAGGGGTACAAGCACTTTTAAGGAACAAAAATCCTAGAGCATTTTTTGTTCGTGTTGTACGCATTCCTTGAACTTGGTATTGAGCGATGCAGCAAGCTGCAATGTAGATACGGCTTTATTTTTTGACATTATTCAGTCAATGTATAATTTCTTTTCTTCATCAAGTCATCGATGGGAAGTTCTAAACCACATCCAAAATTTTACTTTAAAACCTTTATTCACGACGAGATGGGAAAGTCGCGTTGAAACTGTAAAAGCAATACGAAATCAAATAAAAGAAATACATGAAGCTTTAATTTTCATCACAGAAGATGACAGCTTAATTGGGCAACAAGGCATTAAAAAAAATTGGAAGCTAGTTCGTTAGCAAAAAAAATTAATTCTTTCAAGTTTATATTTGGCACATCTGGTATGACATTCTAAGTGAAGTCAATGCATCTAGCAAACAATTACAAAATATCTCTTGTAATATTATGGAATTCTTGAAATCATTAGATGTCACGAAAAAATTCTTGACGTCATACAGAAGCGAAAATAATTTTTTGAAAGTTAAGCACCAAGCTCATAACTTTGCTCTAAATATTGGGTTAAATGCTGATTTCCCAACTAACGATAGCACACGAACTCAACATGTAAAAACTAAATTCGATTATGAATGTCCTAACGAATCAATTACTAATTTTGAGTGACAGTTTCAAATTAATTTTTAAATGTAATTCTTGATTCAGCAATAACATCAATTACTGAGAGATTTGAACACTAAATAAATATGAATCAATTTTTGGGTTTCTATTTAACACTGGTAACTTAAAATTTGATAATGATACAGTAAAAAAAGCTTGTTTCAACTTAGAAACGGTTCTGTCTGATGGTGATCAAAAAGATATTTTAGCAATAGATTTATTAGATCTTCTTCTTCTTCTTCTACGCGTTATTCCCGCTTCCTATGCAGGGTCCGCGTGTTACTTAGATGCGACTTCTTGTTAGTACTACTCCCAACTGACCCGTCGCCTGGTCTGCCGCTGGGGGGGGGATATATTTTTTTGACTGTAGAGGCGTATGTTCACGGGAATATATTTTTTTGACTGTAGAGGCGTATGTTCACGGGGCCAGTTTGCCTGCTTGCGGGATGAAAAACGCCAGATAAACTGGCGGAAAAAACCCTACTGCCCGCACCCAAGACCGGCTAACTTGGCTATGCCTGAGGAAGATCCTCAAATTCCTCACGTCTACAACGGGAATCGAAGCAATAGATTTATTAGATGAATTAAAGATATTGTCTCGGGAGAATATCAAATAATCATTCTCCCAAAGAAGTATTAAATTATATTTGTGCAAAGAACTGCATAAGTCTTTTTCCTAATGTGTACACATCACTACAAATTCTTTTAACAATCCCAACTACAGTTGCAAGAAAATTTAGAAAATTGTTCTAAATAAAGTTGCAACTTAATTTAGAAAAACTGCAGAGCGGAGTTTTTCTAAATTAAGACTTATTAAAAATTATTTGAGGTCCACAATGTCCCAACAGAGATTAGATGGCTTAGCCACTTTATCTATTGAAAGTGATATAGCCGAGACATTAGATCTAGAAGTAGTAAAGTCTTTTGCCAAAATTAAGGATAGAAAGGTTTCTTTTTTTTAAATAATTAAAACTGTTAATTCTTGATTTAGATTTTTTCATATTTGTTTTGTCATATTTAACGTGATTTATGTAGTATTTATAAATTGTGTTAAAATTATGTACTCATTTATATAATAAACAAAAATATTTTATTTATTTATTAGTATTATTTATTTATTCATTGGACTCCACCAATTTGAACTGCTTTTGTACTATAATAAACTATGTAATATATATTTTGTAATATAATATTTTTTATTTGAACTTTTTTGGAGAATTTCCTAAGAAACTGGATTTATTCTGTATGTTGATTTTCCTATGAAGGCTGAGGAACAGTCACTGACTTGACACCTATTGTCAGGTCATTCATCAATATTAAAGTACTGCAGCCAAGACTAACCTTTTGTGTGCATTTATCTGATTGTAATAAACCTTGTGAAACATTTACAGCAAATTCATGACAAGGCAGTAATGCAATATCTTCACTATTACTGGGACATTAATTCTTTTTTAAAATATTTATAAACAAATTTAACACTATTTATTTCATTAATTATGAAGTTATGAATATAACTGTGGATGTGCCTTAAATGAATTCCTGTTTGAAAACATTTTCCCTCCCTGTACAAATTGATTAAACTGCTCTAGCATGCTGATTGAGATAAAAATTAGGAAAAGTAAAACATATATATATAGCTGTTGCAAAACAAAAGAGAAAAGTCACATTTTAAAACTTACCCCCAAATATAGCCCATTTTTGCCATAAGTTTTGAACCAATTCCCTAATAAAAAGGAAAAGCATGAAAGTAATAAATTGTCTAAAATCTTACAGGAAATACGTGGTATGATTTATCTGAAAATTATATTTTATTTCAAATGATTCAGTTCATATCAAATTTCATTTCAATTTACATTTCAAATATAAACTGGATAGAACATATAATAAAATAATAATACAAATAAAACTTGAATAAAATTGTCTACCACAAAATCAGAATCAGAACAAAAAAAAAAAACATGTTTTTATAGTTAACATAAATTCTACAGTTGAAACAATGGAAATAACATAAGTACATAACAAGTTATGCACTGACCAAAGTTGAATTAGAAACACTATTCAAGAAAAGTAAAACCACCATTCTGGATAAGTGGGAAAGGGGAAGCAGTATAAATGCCACCTTTCAGGGAAGAAGACAGTTCAAGGGTTAAGAACTTTAATTTAGCAACTGGATATTTTGACTTTTGATGAACTGAAGAAAAAAGTCAGAACTGTAAAAGGGATCTGAGATGAATGATAAAGATAATATAAAAACCAAAGATAAAAAAAATTCTGGATGTCTTGAGTAGGTATTTTAAAAGACAGATAAATGAAACAAAGAATCACAGAACAGTGGTAGAAATAATCAATAGGAGTACAAATCAATAACTGAAGCAGAAAATGCTATCAGAAACCTGAAATGTAAAAATTCAGTCAGAATACATGATTTGACCAGAAACAGTCAAATATGAAGGTAAAAATGTTTTACACTGAATATTCAGAAGGCCTGGTCAGAAGGACAAATTCCTGATGATTACAGTGGAATTCTTGTAGTAACCATCTATAAAAAGAGAAACAAAACAAATATGTGAATTTTTACTACTTCATATTCCAGGTAAGATTTATTAAGATTTAGCCTCTTCTCAAGCATTCATGAGAAGAGGCAAAGAAAAATTGTGGGAGAGACACTTAGAAACTTTCAGGACAAATAGGGATTGTCAGGGTTGTATTTTCACTTTATAAAAAAACAGCTGAGAAATCATGGGAATAAAATAGGGATCTACTAAGTTTTGAAGAAAAAGCACACAATAAGGTGCAAAGAGAAAAGATTTTCGAAATGCTACAATTATTATGGGGCAAACAGAACATAAGAAGAACAATACAAAGTATATTTTAAGTTGAAAGTAAAAAGTTAGAATTAAAGGAAGTATACAGGAAGAGTTTGATATAAAATCAGTGATAGACAAGAGTGACAACTGTTATTCATCATTTATATGGATCATATCATGAAACAATATGGCATTAAACTGGACATTCAAATCAAAGATATCAAACTTAGCCTTTTGCTTTATGCAGAAATTAGGCAATAAAAAAAAATAAAAAAACTATGAAAAATGCAGAAATGTGGAAAACTGCAATTGCATTCTCAATGGAGAACCCATAGAACAAGCAAAATATTTCAGCTATTTAGGCATGGGAAGATGACATATTAAATAAGGAAATCAACAACAGAATAAGGAAAGCTGGTGAAGTGAAGCGCCAGTTAAATAAATTTATATGGAATAAGAGAGAAATTAGACGAAACATTAAACTAGCTGTATACAAGACAATGCTGAAATCAATCTTAACTTATGGATCTGAGAGCTTAATTAAAAATAAAACTGGTGATCAAATATATGAATGTGCTGAGAAAAAGTAGAAGGCGAAAATACAATATCGATGGCAGAATCATCTCATCATCATCATAATCAAATTCTTGATATATATCCTCAAGGGGTGTACAGGATATGATAGTACTACATGAAAAATTTACATCATTACTAACTTCCTATCTACAATTTTCCTCCAAATCATTCTGTTACCAGTCAAGACTCCAGTATTATTAAATCTTATATTTCTATCTTCTAAGGCACTTTTTACTGTATCAATCCACCTATATCTTGGTCTTCCTCTGGGTCTTTTTCCTGCCAACCTGGAAAACAACACTTGTTTTGCTAATCTTTCCTCTCCCATTCTGTTTAAGCGACCATACCACCTGAAATTAGCTCTGCTAGCACATTCCTGGATGCTGACAGCGACAAGTTCTTTCCTAGTATCCTCGTTTTTAATATGATATTGCCATTGATGCCATCTGTTCATGCACCTAATCTTTCGCAGGACTCTCATATCGGCAGTCTCTAGTCTTTGGTCAAGTGTTTTACTTCTGACCCAGCTCTCACTGTCTTGTATACAGCTAATTTAGTGTTTTGGCTAATTTCTCTCTTATTCCATATAAATTTATTCAGTTGACTTCTTACCATGCCAGCTTTGTTGATTCTGTTGTATATTTCCATATTTAATTTATCATCTTCACTAAAAATCATGCCTAAGTAGCTGAAATGTTTTACTTGTTCCACAGGTTCTCCATTCACAACGCAGTTGACATTTTCAACGATTCTGCCTATTTTCATTGTCTTTGTCTTTTTATTGCTGACCTTCATACCATATCTATTACAACAGTTATTCAATTTAATCAGGGAATCTTGCAGACTTGTAGCGAATTTATTTAGAAGTATAACATCATCTGCATAAAGCAAAGAGCTGAGAAGATTAACATCTCCAATTTTGATATCCGGTTTAATATCCCTTTCCTTCTCCTCTGTTATAATGAATAACAGAGGGGACAGTGTATATCCTTGTCTGACACCAGATTTAACATTAAACAAAATTCCTGTACTTCCTTCAATTCTAACTGCTGACTTACAACTCAAATAAAGACTAAGTATTGCTTGATATAATGCTCTGTTGACACCATATAACTGTAGCATATTAAATATCTTCTATCTTGGCACCTTGTCATATGAATTTTCCAGATCAACAAAACTTAAATACAGATCTTTGTTATATTCCCATGATTTCTCAACTATTTGTCGTAAAGTGAAGTTGTGATGCTTACAGCCTCTATTTGGCCTGAATCCAGCTTGTTCTTCACCAACTTTTCTTCCACAATTTTTTTCAACTGTTTCTCAAGTATACTTGCATAAATCTTACCAGGAACATTCAGTAGGGGAAATACCTCTGTAATTCTCACATTCAGTTTTATTTCCCTTTTTATAGATGGGTACTATGAGAGCTCTACTCCAATCATCTGGAATTCGTCCCTCTGTACAGGCCTTCTGAACTATGCAGTGCAGCCACTGTAAGACTTTTATACCTCCATACGTGAGCATTTCTGGTTGAATATCATCTACTCCTGCTGCCTTTCCACATTTCAGGCTTATGATGGCTTTTTCTACTTCTAGTATAGATATGTATTCCTGACTGCATGCCAGGTCAGTGTTTTTGTACCACTGTGCTGTCATCACTGCTTATTTCATTTAGCAAATTTTGATTACAAGGATATATTTTTCTCCTACTTTCATGTCTCCTTTATCATCTCTGATTCCTCTTATAGTACTCTTTCCTTCATTTCTGAGCTTCATCAACAACCTCCAGAATATCTTGCCACCACCTTTATATTTATTTTTTATGTTCTTACCATGTCTTTTGTCCTCCCATGACTTTTGTTTAGCTAGTTTTACAGTGTTTAGCTTTCTTACATTTGTCATTGTATTCTCTAAGAGCTGACTTATTTGCAAGAAAGCATATCAATAGTTCCTTGCAAATAAGTCAGCTCTTAACTTCCTGCATCCACCATGGAGTTCTGATTTTTTTATCCTTACAGACAACCTCACCATATGCCTCTCTGGCTGAATCAATGAATGTTTTCTTGGTTTCAGAAAAGGAATCAAGGTTTGGTTCCTGTTCTCAAACTCTTTCATTTTTTATTCTCAATCATGTTTGTGTATTTTAGTCTCCAGTTCACATCTGAGAGCTGCTCAAATTTTATTTGCTTTAAAACTTTCTTACATGTTATTCTTTTCAATGTGAAATTCAATTTTATCCTGCTTAAAACTAAATGGTGATCACTTCCAAATTCAAATCCTCTGTACACTCTGGTGTCCTGTACAGGGAGAAAACATCACTTCCTTGTCTCTTCTCTCCATATGAATTTGTGCACATTTTTATGTTGGAACATGGTGTTAGTAATAACCAGTCCATGTCCCAAGCAGAAATCCAACAGGTATTTGCCATTGTTATTAGCTTTGCTCATTTCTCCAAATTTTCCCAAAATATTTTTGTATGGTTGATAATCATTTCCTACTTTGCTATTTAGATCCCCAACAAGGACCAACCTTTCCTTTTTCTTTGTGTCAGTTGCTTTCTCTAAAGCCTCAAAAAATTCCTCCAATTCTACCTCAGTAGAACTTTCTGTGGGACCACAGGCACAAATAAGTCTCATTGTCCACTCCCCCACATCACTCTACTTGAGACTGCATGCCATTCAAGAAGATTAGCCTCGTATTTAGTGTTAATACTATGGCTACTCCTTCTTTTCCTTGATTGTCATTGCCTGAATATAACATTTTGTATTTATTGCTCAGAAAGATTTCACCTATATTTGCCTTTTTTGTTTCAGTCACCCCTATTATGTCGATCTGGTACTTATCTAATTCCTCAGCTAGCTTCATTTCTTTGACATTCAGGCTTCTTATGTTGATAGTATCGATCTTTAACTCTGGTGATATTGAGTTTGGGCGGGTTTTAGGTTTTGTTCCAGTAGCTGACTTTTCGCTGTTTGCCCTGGTTCCCTGGCAAAAACAATGGGAGCCTTGTTTAATCGGGTGACGCCCCAGCCTACATGAAATTCTGTCATGTTGTATCGTAATTTTTTATTTTGGTTTAAGCAAATAAAGAATAAAATTTGGTCGGCTAAATCCCAAATTGCCAGCCCATCCTCGTTCGTTCTGTGTAGATACCTAATAAGATGCACCACAAGAAAGTGAGGATTGGACATTAGGTCAGAATCCCTGATTGGTTCTCCGCATTCCTTTAAAGGGTATGTGGTGGTCTCCTCTCAGTTATATAGCTTTAACCCTTAAGCACCCAGCAGAATTATCTTAATGTTAGTTCTTGTGTATATATGTATATATTGTGCCTTATTGTCCTTTATAAATCTTATCTATAGTTCTTTAGTCTTTTGATTAGTTGTTCTGCTGCTCCTGTTCAGGCCGCTAATTTACAGTGCTTAGTCTTAGTTAGAGCCGAATTTTATCAGATAACGTTCTTTCTGACGGATCACGTGTATTATTCTTGCAGACAAAGAGAATGCCCTGGGCGAGAGCCAAATTTTTCTATTGTTGTAGTTCTGGAGTTAGCGCCTTTTCGGAATCAAGAAAAATTTATTTGTTAATACAGCTGCGCCATCTTGATTCCTATACAAAAAAGATATTTCTGTCAGAGAGTTAACATTCAGATAATCATTTAAGGCATTAGAATCTATTATTTAATACACTCTATTAGTTTATTCCCTAATCAGCAGTCGTAACCAAATCCCCCCCCCCCGCACTTGAATTTACACAGGTTCTAATTTTACCAAGCGGTACATTGGCATGAGAAATCAGGCAAGTCTCTTAGGTATAGAAAGAAAAACATTTATTTTACACTATGATATTGTACACAGAGATCTTTAATGTCTAAACTTTGCTTCAGACATATAATGACTTGTTCATGAAAGAAAATCTCAAAAAGTCCTCAGATATTCTATCTCATTATAACTAAATAGTCACTTAAAATATTTTCAACAGATCAATTAATCTAATTCTCATTAACTAATAACAGTTATATAAGTGAACAACCTTTCAGTTCCCCAGATTAGACTACAATATACCAAAATTCTATCATGGGCATAATTTAGTAACAATGAACTTCTAAAAATACAAGATTTAGCTACAAAGTAAAACACTATAGTCCAGACAGTTATAAAAAGGTCCTATCTCATATACAGCTAGCACTTTCACTCTAATCCTGCTCTCAGTACGAAAGACAATAAAAGTTTCTATGTTACCGACCACGTGGGCTTAACATCAATCTTTGCTGATTCCCCTTGGTTAGGTTCCTAGGTCTGCTATCTGTAATTTCCTCCATCTTCCTACCACTAGTGATTACGATCACGAACCACAACTGTTCCTATAACTTTAGTGACACCGCTTCGACAGATAGGCACGTACGACTCTGCATAAAGCTGCAGTCTCTGCTGGCTGCTATGCTTGAAACGGATCGCTACCTGACTTTGTAGCTGTTGTTGACCATCCTTCTAGTTGTCGCCATGCACTGCTTCCATTGGAACCCACAACTGAGGGAGAGAGACACCACTAAGAACAGAGAACTGAGAGAGAGCTATTTCTGCTGCCAAATCCTTATATATCCCCTTGTCCACTTTCCCAACTACGTCACTGATTGCTCACGACACTTAACTCTTTTTTGCACACTCCCCTATGCTTCTCCCCAAAATGCTCCCCATCACGTGGGTGCTGTACACGTCTCGGACTTTGCATTGCAATGCCCCGGGTTATGTTCAAAAGCCGATTAGGCTAAAGTGGACTTGGCTTAAACTTTCTCCTTCTAAAGTAACTTTCACTAAGACCTTTTAGACTCTGGTATGTTATTTATAAGACAGTTTAATTTATCACTTACAAAATTCCGTTAATAAAATATTAATACATTAAAGTTTTCATTTACACCTATGTACTAGCATTTCCTTTTTATAGAGTTTTTAGATCCTAGTTAAATCCTGAATGAAATGCTCAATAACAAATTGAACCTTTAATTCCAGATTTAACAATAAAATGAAAATATCAAGAAGACTTTTTTATCATTCAGGAAAGGGAGCAGAACTATTCTAAGGTAGTATGGTCTTAAACAGAATGGAAGAATTATTTTCATGTTTGTTGCCTTTTTCATGGTGTTTTTTTTTTTAATGTATTTACTTTTTTTATTTCATTGCTGATTTTCTATAGAAAGCAATGAAATAAGCTTGATATCTCTGAATCTGATATCCAGTTTAATGTCCTTTCATAATGTGATTCACACAGATGATGAATAAGAGTTGAAATAGTTGCACCATTTTCTTATATTGTTATGAATTATTTACACTGAGTAATAATTTATTATATAAGGCCATATATTTCAGTCTGAAAATTACAGACAGTCTTCAGTGGCAAAAAAAAAAAAAAAAAAAAAAAAAAAAAAAAAAAAAAAAAAAAAAACAGTTGATGCAAGGTAGAATGCAAACAATGGATTTATTTGAAATATAGTGAGCCACATGAATAGAAAAGATATTACAAGAACATCAGTCATATATTTTCCATAGAAAATCTGATTGGCTCAACATGGAGTGGACACAGACAACATTCTTTGGTCTGAAACACACCTACTACATCACTCTTGATACAAATTTTCAAATACAAATAAAATTAATGATGTGTATTTAGATAATGATAGGCAGTCATTCTAATTCAAGTTCAGGCTGTGAAAGAAAGTTTCAGCCCTCTCCTTAAATAAATGTTCAAATTTGTATCAAGAGTGATGTAGTAGGCATGTTTCAGACCAAAGAATGTTGTCTGTATCCACTCCATGTTGAGCCAATCCAATTTATCAGCTTTTCTATGGAAAATATATGACTGATGTTCTTGTCATCTCTTTTCTATTCAGCGTCTAGTTTGTCCGAAGTAGTATAGATGGGTCACAAGGAACTTTGTATACACCTGGGAGAGACAGAGAGCATTTATCTTTTGAAGAGTGGGAAATAAGTTGAGAGTTTGATGGGTATAAAAGTGGCTACTATATCATATTTCTTTAGAATTCTGGAAATCGGTTCTGAAATGCATGAAATGTATGGGGTTGGAACTCGACATACTGTTTCCTTGTTGTTTAAGGTTAAGTTTGTAGGAGTCAAACAGATGTAGTGAAGTCCTTTCTGAGAAGCCATTTAATTTCATATATTGTTTGATATTTGAGAGTTCTTCCTGTACTTGATGAGGAGTCAAATAATTAGTCTTAGCTCATCGAATTAAAGACTTTATGATTTCTGTTTTTTGAGGATAGTATGCAGATTGTTGAAGAATGTAGCGTCCAGTGAAAGTGGGATTTCAATAAACAGATGTGGTTAAATCACCTGATGGTGAGTGGATGAGAAGAACGTCTAGAAAAGATAATTTGTCTTTTTCCTTCCATAGTGAATTTGATAGAAGGATGTAAAATATTTATAGTAGCTAAAAACATTGATTGAGTTTCTTTATTGTGAGGCCACACAAAAATGTCATCAAGATGCAGACACCATAGAAAAGCTAAAAACTTATTCTGCAAAAACACCTAGGTTCTATGTTTTACCAAAAATCCATATATAAGACACTCTACTCATTCTAATTGTAGACTTAGTGATTCACCTATGTATCTGGCCACTCGTTACTGGAACAATCTCTTCTGCATCTATGACTTGCACACCATCTGTATTCAGCAGAGTTATTCTTTCAAATTCATTCTTTCTTTTACTTGCAGCATAAGGATAGAATTCCTTTGGATTGTCTTTACCTTGCAGAACCAGTTTCTTGTCATAGTCAGACCTAGCTTTCCATACAACAGTTTTGACTCTTCTGGCCTACTGCTTATAATTTTCATAACTGATATCCTTATGGATAAGGTATTCCATCCACATCATATTTTTCTTATGAAGCTCTTACTTAATTAGATTACACATCCATTTCACTCCAACCCTACATATTCTTCAAATGCAAAACGCAATCTAATATTGTATCATTTAAGTATTTTTTAAACACTTTACATGCATTATCAATACCCTTCCCATCCAACAACTGATAACATGGTCCAGAAAGCAGCATACTTCTCAGGTGGTCATAATTTCCTGCTTTCTTGTAGAAAGGCTTATTCGTTGGTAACACATGACTATTAAATTATTTAAGGAATTTACAACATATACTGGAATATTAATTAAAGGAAACTTTAATAAATACTTCCTATATTTCAGCAATGTCACATTGCCATCTTCATGGGAACATACAACTATGACACATGCATGCAGGCATTACAAAAAGCAAATGAGGCAGAAGAGAGAAACTACTGTTGTTCCTGTTGTTCCTAGAGTCCTAACGGTGCCCCCTAGGGAGCTATATTGGGTTGTCTTGGCTGTTGGGCTGATGTTCTCATGATGTAAGCTTCCCAAATTTGGGGCAGTCTCGTGAACCCAAATTTGTTGAGGTTTGGAAAGTTTTTTAGAGCTGAGGCTGATTCTATGAACAATCTTTCATATTTAAACTTGCTGCGGTGCATTAACGTGGCTTTCTTCCAACATATTCTGTGGCGGGTATCCAGAGCGTGGTCTGCAAGCTCAGAGTGGTGAAACCGGATGTAGTCCTTGTGTTTCGAAATACTGAGATTTGCAGCCCTGCCTGTTTGGCCAAAGTAAGACAGTTTACAGCTGCAAGGGACCTGGTATACCCCAGGTATGTCTAGGGGAAGTGGTTGGTCTTTGGTGGAGCAGAAATTCAACTGATTTAATTTCTCAGATGATTAACAAATCTAATTTTTCTATGTCAAATACTTCAATTTTCATCAATGATTATCATCTTTGGGACTATTATTATTATCTGAGAACTCCAGGGAGTCAAGAACCCATCAAAAGAGGCAATAAATCAACCAAACCAGCTGTTAACTGGTTTGGGTAATTTATTTATACTTTCCCTTATACAAAATGATTTATGTTATACTTTCTCTTAAATTCATTCACACTAGATGCACTCACTACCCCTAAAGGCAAACTATTCCACTCACTCACTGCTCTTTGGAAGAAAAACCTAGCTCTTGCCCCTTTCTTGACTGTGAACAAATTTCCATGGATACCCCCCCCCGTGTTCCCTCCCCCCACCTTTCATATAACAAAAAATTTCATCAAATGCTATCCTATAACACCCATTCAAAAGTTTATAGGCCTTTATCATATCACCCTTCTTTTTTCTGTTTACCAGAGTCTGTAATCCACAAACTTGCAATTTGTCCTCATAATCAAATACCATAATTCGAATATAATCTCTTCTTTGCACCCTTTTCACAACTTCTTTATTCCATTGAAACCTGGAAGACCAAATCTGTACACAATAATCTAGGTGTGGTCTTATCAAAGGCTTATAAAGAGGCAAAATGACTTCCTTATATGTCAAGGTTTGCTTCAATATCGCAATTATCCTCTGAGTTGTATTTGCAACAGTTGCAAATACAACTCAGAGGATACCAATATGCCAAGATCCCTTGCCTCCTCAGTTTCTTGTAGCATAACCCCACTATTGACTGTTACATAACTGAAAATTTGTAAATAACACTCTGCATGCATGTACCACAAGTAGAAAATAGCATGGCATCATCCATACCTAATCACAAACTATTACTTTTAATACACTCTGCAAGGAATATAAATATATCACTTAAATTAAAATTCCCAGAATACTAACTCTGGTATGTTTTTCCCACTGTCCAAGTGACCTAGCATCAGCATCAGTAGGTAACCAAACAAGTGAAGGCTGATCATCATTATTTCCTAATGCTACCATTTCGAAGGGACTGGGAATATCCTCTTCAGATTCATCTTGATCACTACAATTACTAATGCCATCATCTAAAAAATCTAGAAAAAATTACATTAAAAAGTTGGTTTAGAATATAAAATCATATATTGCTGCTTGTTAATATATGAAAATAGAAATAGTAAGTTCAGTTTAATTTTTACAGATATAAACATATGCACATTATCACCAGATGATCATTTTCTACAGAACATGATAAGATAGTAATGCTGTTTGACAAAAAAAAAAAACATCGTATTTGATAAAACTGATGGTGTCAAATGTAACATGAAACCAGCATTAAGGTTTCAAAAAGAATTATAAACCATTTTGGTTTGATGTGATTTGTGGTTTAATTTCATTAAATAATTTTTCTTTTTGGTAAAATAATGATTTTTTTAAGACATTGATAACTGCGTGTCAGTGGAAAAGATAGAAGCATCTGAGATTCCATGACACATGATTATCCGTATCAGAGCTGAGGAAGTTGCACTAAAAACACTTTTGAAAATCAGTACAATGATTTTGAGCTTTAAAGTATGCAGTTTAAGAGATACTCGATACTTTTGAAAACTAATTTGTTTAGAGTACTGTGCCAGGCATTGCTCAAACCTTTCCTAAAAACTAAGCACGCTGTTATATGATACATATGCGACAAGCAAGGAAATGACAGAGAACTGATTCAACGTTCAATTCAGAAGTAGTATTTCACAACTCGTGGATTATTTCTAGTTTCTTACAAGAAATAACATATTTGGAGGTGTCTTATGGAGAGTAATTGCAAATCATATATTCCCATCAAAGATTATTCAGAAATATAATACAGCATTTTCTTCATCCATAAGCAATTAGTTCACAACCTTGTCCACATATCTCCAGTGATTTTATGAAAGCAATACTGGAAATGTACCCCAAAAAAAAAAAAAAAAAGACACTAATACAAGGCCTATTACTTAAAAAGTCCTATAAGATCCCATGAAAGGAGACTATAAACACAGATGAACTGGAGAGTCAGTAAGCAGCTCTTTCAAGAATAAACTTGAATCATTTTCTGATGTTGGCCTTAAAAGGATGTACCAGATATTATGATAATACAACATAACTAATATTACATGAATAATTTCTAAAGTGGTTTATCTATCACATCGCTGATTTTATCAGTTCTTATATTATGATTTTCTAAAGCACTCCTAGTTGCATCAATCAACCCCTATCTTGGCCTTTATCTACATTTGTTCCTATCATTTTTGGTCATACACTTGATTTGCTTTCATTTTCCTTTCTGTCTTAGATTAACTATACCTACACGTTCCAACATGTCATATTCTTTTCAAACACTATACCTTCATGTTTACTATGATTCTCCCATTGATGTGGAGCTTCGGTAACACAGCGGCAATGACAATGCCTTTATTGGTAACACAGAAGCAATGCCTTTATTGGAAGGACCCAGGTTGAATCCTATCTAGTGAAGCAGAGAACCTTTATTTAGATTTTTCAACTGAAGGCGAGTTATTTGGTTTTATATGGAAATGATAGGATTTTTCCTCTTGGAAACTCGGGTTTTTTACCACAAAACAGGCAAACTAGCCAGAGGAGCAAACAACTAACAGACATAATACACTGACCTAGCTTTAGTTGCTTCAGCCATAATCAAAAACAATAACATCCCAGTGATGCCATTTGTTTGGCCTTCCTAATATTCCTCAGAATCCCCATATCTATAGTCCAATCAGTGATCAACTATTTTATCTCACTTTCAGATCCACTTTACTAACATCCGTGGCATTAACACAAACATATACGATGTCCACCATCACCTGAAGTCTTCCAGGACCACACATCTTATTTCTGACAGAAACCCAGATCATAGCAACATCTACTACTGTCCACCTCCAGTGTCCAAACTACCCACTTCATAATTCCTTTCACTACAAGGGTGACCCCTGTGCTTTTGTAAAATCTGACATAGCTGCTAGAGAATGGCTAATTTAGAATACCCTGCATTTGACCTTCTCTGACTAAAGGTTACCTTGTCCCATATAGTAACTTTTGCTTGTTGCATTTACAAGTCCCCAAACACTAATAACTATTCAGATCTCTTCACATCCAGCTATCCAAATATCTACTCCAACACCAGTGACCAAGCAGGACAAGAAGCAGAAGTCTTTGCTACAAGTAATGACCTAACCAGTGACGGCTCATACATAAGCACTGCGACACTACAGCACCCCCAAGGAAAAAATGAAAAAATTAAATTTTGTTTGTGTTTATAAATAATAACAATGCTTACAACATTATATAAATGCAATACAACATGTTAAAGGTTACAGCTTATGTTTTGCCATTGATTGAATAGTTAATAATTGGAATTGTTCAATTAGCACTTTAGATTGCACTGCGATCTAACACAGTGTCGGAATTATCATGTAAGGCCAATTGCAGCAGGTCTTGCCGATATTCGTTTGCACTTCTCATTGCACATTACCCGTGATTCCAACACTGCTCGTTTGGGCAGTGTATCACATGCTTGTGCACGTTATTTCTGTGAGATATGAAACTTTTATTATTGGTGCATTTTCACCCCAAAATGCATAACCTTACATTTTGTCACATTAAATTGACATCCATTCTCCTTAGCCCAGAACTCCAATCTATCCAAGTCATCCTGCAAGATTTTGACATCTTCTGCATTCACTATCGCCCTACCCAACTTTGCATCATCAGCGAACAAATGAACTGTTCCACTTAGATCCTTCCCTATATCGTTAATGAACAGATTAAACAGAAGCGATCCGAGAACAGAACCCTGCGGCACACCACTAGTCACAGGCCGTCTTTTGGACTCTACTCCTGAATAAACTACTCTTTGATATCTCTCCATCAACTACCCACCTATCCATCTCACCAATTCTATATCCATTCCCATATGTTGTAGTTTACGGATTAGAATTCCATGTGGTATCCTGTCAAACGGCTTTGCCAGGTCCAGCAGTATCACTGTAAGCCCATTACCCTTATCCAGTTCAGCCGTCACCTTGTTATAAAACGTGAGCAAGTTACTGAGGCATGATCTACCCTTCACAAAGCCATGCTGTCCCCTGTACAGTATCTCATTTTCATCAATCCATTCCTGTATTTTTCCCTTGACTACTTTCTCCAAGACCTTGACAACGACTCCTGATATGCTGATCGGTCGGCAATTTGCAACCGTAGTCTTGGATTTTCCCCTCTTTCCACACCTTCGGGACTAAACCAGACCCGAGACTCAGATTAAACAACATGGTCAAGGGCACTGATAATTCCTTAGCCGTTTCATGCAAGACCCGTGCCAGTATACCATCCAATCCCACAGATGTATTCACATTAAGGTTCTGTAATAGACTATTCACCTCCACTTCATTCATCACAATTCCCGTATAAACTAATGGTTCCTTCATTTTTTCAATGACACCACCTGGATGATATGCTCTTGCAAAGTGCTCGCTCAGTAATTCCACTATATCGGCTGATTCAGTGACCTCCTTACCACTGTCATTCCTTAAAATCATTTTGCCGTGTACAGTTTTTTCTTGCTTGCAGCATATTGAAAGAACTGTTTGGGATTCTCTTTTGCTTGCATAGCTAGTTTCCTTTCATAATCCACTTTTGCTTTTTTTACTACACTCGTTACCTTCTGGCCTGCACTTTATACCGTTCGTGTGTCTGCAGGTCACCCCCTTTCTTTAAATTCCCTCCACAGTTGTTTCTTTTTTTGCAGCTCAAGCTTAATGGTGTTATTCATCCATTTAACCCCTACTTGTTTTACTATTCGAACCCTAAGTATACAATCAGCCATAACCTCCTGTAAATGCTCCTTGACCACTTCTCATGCTCAATCGACATCCAGCCCTTGCAGTTGTACATGCCATGGCACTGATCCAAGCAATATCCTTGCCATATTCCATAATTTCTCAACTATTTGTCATAAAGTGAAATCTAATCCTGACAACTCCTATTTGGCCTGAATCCAGCTTGTTCTTCCTCTCAGTTTTCCTTCCACAATTTTTCTCAGCCTCTTTTCAAGTATATGTACATAAATTTTACCTGGAACACTTAATAGAAAAATTGCTCTGTAATTCTCACATTCGGCTTTTTACAGACGCGTACTATGATAGCTCTACTCTGATCATCCGGAATTCAACATTCTGACCAGGACCTCTGAATTATGCAGTGTAGCCACTGCAAAACTTTTATATCTCCATATTTTAGCATTTCTAGTCAAATATCATCTACTCCAACTGCCTTTCCACATTTCAAGTTTTTGATGGCTTTTTTCTACCTCGAGTATTGATATATGCTCCTGTTTGCATTTCTCTTAGAAATTTTCTACTATTTCTCTTACTGCTTGTTTCATTTAACAGCCTTTCTAAGTAAATATTCCAGACATCTAGGATATCCTTATCTTCAGTTTTCATGTTACGTTTATCATCTTTGATTCCTTTCACAGCACCTCTTTCCTCGATTTCTAAGCTTTTTCAGTATCCTCCAGAACATTTTTCCACTTTCCTGATATTTACCTTCTATATTCTTACTGAAGTCTTCCCATAACTTTTGTTTAGCTACTTTCACTTTCGAAATGTAAAAGAATATAGTTCTTTTACATTTTTCTCTGTATTCTTTTAGGGCATATATTGACTTGTTTAGTAGGAACTTTCAGTATATTTTCTACTTTTCCAGGACTGCTTCTTTAACTTCTTGTGCCCATCATAACATTCTTATTTTTCTATCTTTGCAGGCAACTTCACCATATGTCTCCCTAGTTGAATCAATCAGTGTTTTCTTCAGAATTTGCCACTGAAACTCAAAGTTGAGTTCTTGTTTTCAAATTGTTTCATTCTCTTCTTCAATAATGTTTGTATAGTTCAGTCTGTAGTTTACCTGTAAAAGCTGCTGAACTTTAATTCTTTTTAAAACTTTTTTGCATACTGTTCTTTTCAATGTGCTATTCAGTTTTATTCTACTTAAAATTGAGTAATGGTCACTTCCAATTTCAAATCCTGAATCAGCATGAAGATATCACTATCAACAATAACCTAGTGAATGTGTGGTGTGTAATGTGTATTCAATGTTTCATTATGCTTCAACTAGCAATCTAATTATCAACTTAAATTAAAAATTCATTCCATTTTAAAAATAAGTAACATACTGCTGATCAGTTTCTACTAATTGATGAGCAATGTTGTACACAAACCTAGAGGTAAGATTTCTTCCATTTTTACGACCTCTGTATTTCCATACTGGCTGTATTTAACTAGAACTTCATGGTCTTCCAAGCAGTTTTCAACAACTGCATTATACCACAAACCATCAGAGTACTTTGCTAAGCAACGTGAATCTCGTTTAAGAAAACTGAAAAGAAATTATAAAAATATTTATAAAACTATAAGCTAACAATAGCAGATATAGAAAATATGATACTGGTTATTCTCCAGCAGCAAATGAAGAAAAATATATAAGAAATTCTTCATTTTTCAAAAGTTGTGCAGGTAGTAATCTACATCACCATCACATTCCTGATAGGTACCCTCAGGAGAAGTACATGATATTATGATAATACTACATGAAAGGTTTAAATAACCATTAACTTCTAATCAACAATTTTCATCCAAATCAGTCTGTTATTTGTCAAGACTCCAATATTGTCAGATCTTATATTTCGGTCTTCTAAGGCACTTCTTACCCTATCAATCCATATAGAACTTGGTCATTCTCCAGATCCTTTTCCTGTCATCCTTGCAAGAACACTTATTTGCTAACATTTCCAATCCCATTCTGTTTAAGTAACCATACCACCTGATAAAGCTCTGCTAATACATTCTGGAATGTTAACATCATGTTCCTTCCTAATATCCTCATTTTTAATATGATTCTACCACTGATACCATCTATTCAATCCCTAATCTTTCTCAGAACTCTCATATCTGTGGTCTCCAGCTTTGATGAAGTGTTTTATTTCTAACCCAGCTCTCAGATTATTAAGTTAAAATTGGTTTGAATAATGTCTTGTGTACAGCTAATTTAGTGTTTTGACTAATTTCTCTCTTATTCTATATAAATTTAATCAGTTGACTTTCTACTATACAGCTTTCCTAATTCTATTCTCTATTTCTATATTTAATTTGCCATCTTCACTAAAAATTGTGCCTAAACAGCTGAAATGCTTTACCTGTTCTATAGGTTTTTCCAATCAGGATGCAGCTGATGTTTTCAATTAATAGCTTTAATGAAACATGTGCAGTAAATTTGATAGCTTACACATGTAACAATAAAATCATATAGAATTTATTCAAAAACTGCAATATAAAAACTGCAAAACTTCATCCAACATTACGTGGACAACGTCAGCGAGACCGACCATTAACTAGATGTGAAAAATTAATCAAAATAATGAGTTATAAATCATGCGTACTTTAGCTCGTTTCTCAATCACAGCTGAATTATATGATATTACACTATTAAGAATTCAAAGGATCGATTGTAGTAAATTGCATAGATTAAAACAAAAAAATTATTTAAAGTAATTATTCATTTAAAGAAGGAGTGCTTAAGGGTCAAAGCTGTATAACTGAGAGGAGACCTCCACATAGCCTTTAAAGGAATGCAGAGAACCGACCAGGGCTTCTGACCTAATGTCCAATCCTCATATTCTCGTGGTGCACCCTGTTGAGTATCTACCTGGATACTGAACGAACGAGGATGGGCTGGCAATTTGGGATTTAGCCGACCAAATTGTATTCTTATTGGCTTAAACCAATTAAACCAATATAGAAAATGATGGTACAACATGACAAAATTTCATGCCGGCTGGGGCGTCGCCCGGTTAAACAAAGCCCCCATTGTTTTCGCCAGGGAACCAGGGCGAACAGTGAAAAGTCAGCTACTGGAACAAATCTGAAAGCACACCTAAACTCAACATCACCAGAGTTAAAGATCGGTACTATCAACATAAGAAGCCTGAATGGCAAAGAAATGGAGCTAGCTGAGGAATTAGATAAGTACCAGATCGACATAATAGGGGTGACTGAAATAAAAAAGACAAAAACTGGTGAGATCTTTCTGAGCAATAAATACAAAATATTATATTCAGGCAATGACAAATAAGGAAAAGAAAGAGTAGCCATAGTATTCAACACAAAATACAAGACTAATCTTCTTGAATG
This sequence comes from Typopeltis vanoorti, assembly GCF_054136105.1. Classification (NCBI taxonomy): domain Eukaryota; kingdom Metazoa; phylum Arthropoda; class Arachnida; order Uropygi; family Thelyphonidae; genus Typopeltis; species Typopeltis vanoorti. The sequence goes on along the minus strand of NC_143549.1, from coordinate 179,898,207 downwards.
GCGGGCAGTCTCAAGTAGAGTGATGTGGGCAAATATCAGAATGGGGAACTGGACAATGAGACTTATTTGTGCCTATGGTCCCACAGAAGGTTCTACTAAGGTAAAAGTGAAGGAATTGTTTTAGGCTTTAGAGAAAGCAACTGACACAATGAAAAAGGAAAAGTTAGTCCTTGTTAGGGATCTAAATAGCAGAGTAGGAAATGATTGTCAGACATACAAAAATATTTTGGGAAAATTTGGAGAAAAGAGCAAAGCTAATAATAATGGCAAATACCTGTTGGTTTTCTGCTCAGGATATGGACTGGTTATTACTAACACCATGTTCCAACATAAAAATGTGCACAAATTCACATGGAGAGAAGAGGCAAGGAATAAGAAAAGTCTCAATGACTATGATATTGTTGATAATGATGTTTTCTCCCTGGTGCAGGACACCAGAGTGTACAGAGGATTTCAAATTGGAAGCGATCACTATTTAGTCTTGAGCAGGATAAAATTGAATTTCATATTAAAAATAATAACATGTAAGAAAGTTTTAAAGCGAATAAAAGTTGAGCAGCTCTCAGATGTGAACTGTAGACTAAAACACAAAAAGATTATTGAAGAAAAAATGAAAGAGTTTGAAACTCCTTGGAGATTCAGTGGCAAGCCTTGAAGAAAATCCTGATTGATTCAGCCAGAGAAGCATGTGGTGAGGTTGTCTGCAAGGATAGAAAAATCAGAACTCCACGGTGGACACAGGAAGTTAAAGAGGCAGTGAAGGAAAAGAAAGCATATAAAAAGTTCCTGGCAAATAAGTCAGCTTGTGCTCTTAGAGAATACAGAGACAAATGTAAGAAAGCTAAACACTGTGTTAAACTAGCTAAACAAAAGTCATGGGAGGACAAGAACATAGAAAATAAATATCAAGAAGGTGGTAAGATATTCTGGAGGTTGTTGAAGAAGCTTAGAAATGGAGGAAAGAGTGCTGTAAAAGGAGTTAGAGATGATAAAGGTGACATGAAAACAGGAGAAAAAGATATTCTTGAAGTATGAAGTAATTACTTCGAAAAATTGCTAAATGAAACAAGCAGTGATATAGCACAGTGGTAAAAAACACTCAACAGGCATACAGTCAGGAATACATATCCATACTTGAAGTAGAAAAAGTCATCCAAGGCTTGATGTTCACGTAATGTTAGATGAAATATATTGGATTTTTCAAATAAATTCTATATAATTTGTTAAACGTATAAGCTATGAAACTTACTTTAATGATCAATATTCTTGCCTAGTTCATGATCTTTGTCTTTTCATTGCTGATTTTCATACTAAATTTATCACAGCACTTATCTGATTTACTTAGGGAATCCTGCAGGCGTGCATTGGATTTATTTAGGAATGTAAATCATCTATATAAAGTAAAGAGCTGAGATTAACATCTCCAATTTTGATATCAGGTTTAATGCCACTTTCATTCATAATATGATCCACATCGATGATGAGTAACAGTGAAAATAATGTGCATTCCTATCTCATACCAGAATTAATATCAAATCATCTACCTGTACCTCCTACGATTCTAACAACTGACTTACTACTTAAATATAGACTATGAGTGCTCAATATAATGTTGCATTTGCACCAAAAAATTGTAGTTTTGAACAGCTTTTCTCTTGGCACCTTGTCATATGTCTTTTCCAGCTCTACAAAACTTAAATAACACTTAAGGGGATAAAAATCCCTCATTAAATAACACTTGCTTCACTCCCATAGTTTCTCACCTATGTGTTGTATAGTGAAAATTTGATAATGAGAACCTCTATTTTGCATGAACCCAGGTTGTTCTTCTCCACGTCATCTTCCACAATTTTTCTTAGCCTTTTATAAAGTATACTTGCATAAATCTTAACAGGGACACTCAGTATGAAAATTCCCCTGTAATTCTTGCATTCAGTTTGCTAGCCTGGTTGGCCGATCCACTCTCCAGCAACCAGGTTGCAGGTTCGAATCCTGCCATGGGAATGGATGTTTGTGACTGCTTGGTGTCACACTACTTCCCTGTTTATTGGAGGTCTGAAGTGGCTTGAAAAGAGTTCTGTGTTTGGTCTCTAAAGTGAAGTTTCTGGACTATGTAAAGAAATAAATAAAAATACAGCAAAAATATATAAAATCAATATAAATAAAAAAAAAAAAAATCTTTAGACCACCAAGTGAACCTCTCGTGGGTGGGAGCCAGATAAAAATAGTTTTATTTCTCTTTTTATGGATGGGTACACTGATAGCTATACTCCAGTCATCTGGAATCCGATCCTCTGATCTGGCCTTCTGAATTATGGAGTGTAGTCACTGTAAAACGTTTATACCTCCACATCTGAGGATTTCTGGTTGAATATCATCTGCTCAAGCTGCCTTTCTATATTTCACGTTTTTTACCTTAAGTATGATATGTACTCCTGACTGCATTCCTCTTGAATGTCTTGAAATAATGGTAAATGTCTGCTCATAAAAGGACTGACCATTACAAATGCAGTAGACCACAATAAAGATGTGCATATCTCTTTGTATGGGAGACAACAGAAGAAATAAAAAAAAAAAATCACTGATTATGAAAGCTTTATTTAGAAACAGGATTAATTCTCAAAATTAGATTGAATACAGTCATACCCCGACTTACGTAAATCCGGAGTTATGCAGTTTCTTATATGTATTCCCATTCTGCTTCAAGCCTCACCACTAATCGTATCTTTCCAGTGCCGGCCGCATTCGCCAATAATCCAAGAGCTCTAAAAAATAAATCTAAAGCTGATTCTAAAGCTTGGGTGATAGCTTCTATTTTTGAAGACTGGTTTGGTCATCACTTCATACCTGAAGTTGAATTATGAAATTCTGAAATGTTATTGCCAGTTTAAAAAAATTCCGTTTAAAGTTATGCTCATTATTGATAATGCACCTGGTCACCCTCCTGCAACTTTAATTGATTTTGATCCGCTTGTAAAAGTTTTTTTCTTGCCTCCAAATACAACCAGCTTACTTCAACCGATGGACTAAGGAGTTATTAAAACATTCAAAGCATACTACACACGCCGTTCATTTGCAAGTCTCAATGAAGCTATGAGGCAAAATGAGCAACTGTCTGTTAAAGAGTTTTGGAAACAGTTTAATGTTTTAGATGCTGTAAGGATTATCGGAGATTCTTGGGGTAAAATTTCCCAAACAACCTTGAATGGTGTCTGAAAAAAAACTTTGTCCATCCATTTTTAAATGCAAAACGAAAATGTTGCCAGAAACTGATGAAGTTGCTGAGGCAATAGAAGAAGTTGTCAACCTTGCAAGGCAATTAGATTTAGAAGTCGACAGTGAAGATGTCAGAGAGCTGTTAGACACACATAAGAAGGAACTTACAATCGACAGGCTCATAGAGATGCGTGAGCAAAGCGCTACTGAAGAGACCGAAATCTCAGATCCAGTTCTACCAGAAAAGCACATGACAATTGCAAAATTAACAGGTCTCAGCTCAATTAAGAAAGGTTTATAGATTTTGGAGGACATGGATTCTAACGAGGAACGAATTGTAGCCACAAGGCAAGAAATAAAAAAATCATTGGGTTGCTATGAAGAAATTTTGCATGACATTATGCCGTCAGACGAATTTATTAGATTTTATGAAACCATCGACATCGAAATAACTTTCTTTTTTTTATGTAAGAAAAACTATAATTACAATTATATTTCTTAAAAATTATAGGTGTTTTTGTAAACCTTTGGTCCCAATTAACTAATATTTTGTAGTTTGTATATATAAATTACATGCAAAATTATACCCCGAGTTACGCGAATTCGACTTACGCGCTTTTTGTTCGTCCCACCTGCCGCGTAACTTTGGAGTATTACTGCATTAATGAAATCAACAACGTGATATGAAGCTTTTTTTTTATGAAGATTTCACTGTTGACAATAATCTCTTCAGACTAATCCAATAAAAAGACTATGCAAGGATTATGACCAGAAATGTATATGAATTTTGAACAAGATAAAAATTAGTATAGTACCACATTAAGTATGTAAGAAAATTTGAAAAAGAACGAGACTTAAATATACAAATATTATTTATACAAGTAAATATGACTGTTTTATTTTGAAGATTTAGTATGAAAATTACATTAATAAGGGAACTTCATATTAATTGTGGTCAGCAGAGAACCATGTTTTGCTTTAGCCATTATCAGTAGAACAAGAAAAGAGAAAGAGGTGAAATGAAGTAAGTTAGAAAAGCTAAAGAAAGGGAAGGATGGGGTAGAATTTGTTTTATATATAATAATGTCTTCAAGTGAAGTCAGCAAAGAAAAAAAAAGAAAGAGCCATTTTAGTTACATACATTTTTTACACAAGAGCCTGTGTAGCTCAGTGGATGTGGCGTTTGCCAACCACGGCGCTTGGCCGCACGAAGGAAGACTTGGTTTCGAGTCTAGTCGGCGACTAGAGGAAATTTTTCTAAGCCTTTTTTCGATCGCTTCCCGAGTTAGTCGATCTCTGGCATGGGCAAGCGGGTTTTTCCTCCCGGAAACTCGGGTTTTTCGTCCTGTAAACTCAAGAAAATCGACCATAGAACCCACATTATTTCAGACATTAAATATATTGTGTTAGGGTTAGGGACCACGAGATGGCGGCACATTTGAGCCGTCTCTCTTCACTGAGTACCGCTTAATTAGTGATAGCCTTGGGCCATCTATCTCTGATTGGTACCAGTGGAGATTGAACTGCCCACTCAGTCTCCAAAAAAGTTAGATAGGGCTAAATGGCCTCGCCTACTCCCCGTATACGGGAATAAAATGGCGTTAGCTTTAGCTGACATTTTTTATCAAAGAAGACATCATGAGAAGTGCAATCTATATTACAGCATTACACTTTACAGTATGCTGTTTTTCTATAAATTCCTTCATCCAATGAATAGGCATAGCATTTCATAAAATTCTATGTATGACCAACCCTGGTAATTTTTTTCCTTTTTTTTTTCTCTCCCAAAGACAAGCCTTATAAACTCAAGTAGCTACATGATCAAAAAGCAAGCTTTTACAAATATCCATGCCATGTAATTTCAATCCACAGTTTTTGCATTAATCTAAGCAGTGACTTTGTCAACTAAGTTATTGAGAGAGGCTCAAGATTCTTGGCAAGCCCGAGATGGTAACTATTGGCAACATTTTAGCATGCTTAGAAATGAACAGCTTAGTTAAAAGACATGGAATCAGAAGAATTGTTTGTGGCTGAATACATGCTGATATAGGTCAAACTGTTTGAGAAAAAAATTTATTAAAATTTCCCTGCACAGGAAACAACTGAGAATATTTCTAGATGGAGGAAGTTTCCTTTCATCCAACTCAAAAAGAATATATTTTCCCCATGCTCTTGCCATAACTGCATAATGACATGATTTGTTTCAAGTCTAGCCATGACACTTATTATTATGAACATGATAAGAGCCACTTTCCTCCTTTCCTCTATCATTTATGTTGTTTTATTCCCAGCACCGAAAATAAAACAACAGAACTTGGCAAAAAGTTAGCCAAATCATCCTCCCCACCTCACAAGCAACTCACCTTCATTTATGTATATATAAATATATATTTTCTTCTTCTTCCTTTTTCCCTCTTTTACCTTGAGGCGTTGAGGGTTTTTCTGTTCATTTAACCGCAACCGTACACATGGATGAGGTGGTTAGCACTGTGCCTCCTAGGGTATCATATGTCTGTAGAAGCATCGAGTTCTCAAGGCTGGTTTGCCTGCTTGCAGGATGAAAAACCCTAGATAAACTGGGGAGAAAAACCCTGCAATCCATGCCCAAGACTGGCTAACTTGGCTACATCTTAGAAAGATCCTAAGCTCCTCACATCAGTGATGGAAATCGAACCCAGGACACTCCTTTCCCAGGTATATATGGTTGCGAAGAAACTCAGTTAACAGCTCAGTTAACCACACAGACATATATATATACAGGGTGTCCCAAAATTCATGCAAGATTTAAATTTAGTACCATTTGTGTGGTAAAGTGTTGCCAACGAGAAAAAAACGACAGCGTGACAGTTCAGGGTTATTAAAAATGGAGCGCTACACGAAAGAACAACGCATTTTCATTGTTGAGCAATATTTTAAAAATAATGAAGGTTTGGCAGCTACAGTTTTCGCAATTTTCGTACAAAATATGGTTGGAATAGTGATTTAACTTCATCAACTGCGAAAAGATTAATTAAAAAATTCAAGGAAACTGGATCAATTAGTGATCTTATACACTCTGGCCGTCCTTCAACAAGTCGTTCAACAGAAAACATCGAAGCAGTTCGTGAGAATGTTGCTGAGAGTCCAGAACATCAATTCGTGGGCATTTCGAGAAGCTCTCTACAGCGTATTCTCACGAAAGATTTGCATCTTTATGCTTACAAAGTTCAATTGACTCAAGAACTGAAGCCTACTGACCACACACAGCGAAGAGAGTTCGTTGAATGGATTATGGAACAACAACAAGTGGATGCTTATTTTTCGAACAAAATCATCTTCAGTGATGAGGCTCATTTTCATCTTGATGGCTTCATTAATTGACAAAATTGTCGCATTTGGGGTTCAGAAAATCCAGAGTGATTGTTGAGAAACAAATGCACCCACAACGTGTCACTGTATGGTGCGAATTTTGGGCTGGAGGCATCATTGGTCCATTCTTCTTCGAAAATGCGGCTGGTAAGGCAATAACAGTTAATGGTGCTTGCTATCATGACATGATAATCCAGTTTTTTGTGCCTAAATTGCAAGATATGGATGTGGACGACGTGGTTTCAACAAGACGGTGCCACATGCCATACAGCCCGAGAAACAATTCAATTACTGCATGAGTCATTTCCTGGTCGTGTAATTTCGCGTTTTGGTGATCAGAACTGGCCGCCCAGATCATGCGACTTAACACCATTGGACTTTTTTCTTTGGGGTTTTTTGAAGTCTAAGGTTTATGCCAACAAGCCCACGACCACCCATGCCTTGAAGGAGGAAATTGAGCGCTGTATCAACGAAATTCAGCCACATTTATGCAAAATGGTCATGGAAAATTTCGACAAAAGAGTGCGTATGTGACAGCAAAGCCGTGGAGGCCATTTATCCGATATGCTATTCCATGCATAACCCTATACTGTATACTTTATGAATCAATAAGAAATTACAATTTTTAATTAACAAAGTTACATATTATATATATGTATATATATATAATAAAGTAAAAAATAAAATCCATTTATTTCAAAATTATTTTAAAAGCATCATCCTTAAAAATTCAAATACCATGGATCAGCTCTGATATTACTTTTCTGTTTATTAATGTACTGCTAAAAAGACTTGACTATCAAATCCCACCTGTTACCTGACATTTTTGTTCTGAATTATTCCATTTTAGTATTCATGCTGGTTATTTCCCATGAAAAGAAAACTTACAAATAACTTGATTTAAGTGAATAGGTTCTACCCTTCACCCAACTGCATTAAGGAACAAAGCTTGCAACACAGCTCTGTTAATATCTGCCTTGGAGAACATAAAAAATACATTCGTTATCGTTCAAGTCTGGACTGGCAGACCACACTTTGGATTAGTTGGAAGAAAACAAATGTTTATAGACACTGTTACAGGTCGGAAAGATTATTTTTAGAGTCAACCATGGCTATAAAGGATTGTCCTAATCTGAAAAAGTACGCCTCATTAATTTGCCAAAATTCGGGAGACTTATCTTAAAATTGACTCCTACACAGCTGTAATACTTCTTTTTTCCAACATTAGAGGACCCCAAATTAGGACTTTAGATCTTTTGTCTGTTAATTTGAACTGTTTCATTTATTCATTGTCACAAGTTAAGTGTAATATGTAATGTGCTCTGAGGATACTGGTTTGAAATCCAGTAAAATATAAGCCAGTTAAGAAACATCTTTTTAGAATTTAGGTTGATTGGATGTTGTAATACCATTAAAAATAAGTTACGAATAATATTCAACATCTCAGTTTGTCTATTAGATTAGCAATTTATTCATTCTCTTAAGGATAGACTTGACACATTACCAGGAGCACATAAAGTTACAAGTGTCTCAAACTTAACTTAGCCTGCTATGGAACAGGAAACAACAGCTGTTAACTTGAAAAATATAAGAAATACACATGCTGCCATTATCATGGAAAATCAAAACTATGCAGTGGACACCCAGGATTAATGGATGAAAACTACAATGCTACAAAAAAGGCATTACAAAATTCTAGTAGCAAGGCTTATACGTTGGTCATACATAACTGGTAATTAGTTTACGGAATTAACAACGCATATAAAGTATATTAATTAAAGGTAACTTTAATAAATAACTTCTATATTTCATTGCCATCTTCAGGAACATAAAGATATGGTATGTGCACGCAGGCACTAACAAAAGCAAATGAGGAAGAAAGTAAGAAACTAATATTGTTCCTAAAGTCCTAATGGTGCCCTCTGGTGGGCTAATTTGGTTGACTTGGCAGTTGGGGCTGAAGTTCTCAAAATGTAAGTCTCCAAAATTTGGGGTAGTTTCATGCACCCAAATTTGTTGAGGTTAGGAACGTTTTTTAGAGCTGCTGAAGATTCCTTGAATAATCTCTCGTATTTAAACTTGCTGCGGTGTATTATTTTTGTTTTCTTCCAACGAATTCTATGGTGGGTATCTAAGGCATGGTCTGCCAGCCCAGAGTGGCTGTACTGGTGAAACCGGATGTAGTCTTTGTGTTCAGAAATCCTGATATTTGTTGTTCTGCCTGTTTGGCCAAAGTAGGACAATTTGCAGCTGCAAGGGACCTGGTATACTCCAGGTAAGTCTAGGGGAAGTGGTTGGTCTTTGGTAAAGCGGATAAGTGATGCCAACTTTTTTATATGGTCTGTAACAGGAAGTAAGGTCATATTTTCTGAGGATATTGGTTATTTTCTCAGAGGTGCCCTGGATGTAGGGGATGTTGATAGATTTGGTGTAATCTTTATTGTGGAGGGGGGGAGGGGGTTGTGGTTTACTGGTTGGAGTATTTTTTGGATTTTTTTAGGGTTATAGCCATTGGCTAAGAAAGTGTTGTGGATGTAGTTTAGTTCAGTAGTTAGGGTCTTGTCATTTGAGCAGATTAATTTTGCCCTGTTATATAGTGTTTTTATAACCCCATATTGTTGTGGGGGGGGGGGATTGCTGGTGAATGTATCTGCCAGTATGGGTGGGTTTTCTGTAAACAGAGAAAACCAAAGATCCATCAAGCTGGCAGGTAATTAAAGTGTCCAGGAAGGGGAGGGTGTTGTTTTCCTCTTTTTCTAAGGTGCACTGCACTCTGGGGTGTTGGTTGTTTAAGTGTGTTAGGAAGGAGTGGAGTGAGTCTGAGCCATGTGGCCAAATAGCGAACATCATCATCCACGTAACAAAGCCAAATAGTGGGTTTTTGTGGGGCGGAGTTTAAGGCTTTCTCTTCAAAGGTCTCCATAAAGAAATTGGCCAAGGGTGGGGAAAGTGGTGAACCCATGGCTGTCCCCTATCTGTTTGTAGAACTTTCCTTGCCAAACGAAATAGCCTGAGTTCATTGTGAACTGAAATAGGGCTGAGATATCGGGAGGAAACTTGGATTGGATGAGCTCTAGAGTTTCTTTGAGTGGGACATTAGTGAATAGGGAGGATACGTCAAAACTGACCATTATGTCAGTGTGTTGGAGTGAGAGGTTTTCTACACTGGCTTTAAAGTGGGCTGAGTTTTTTATGTGTGATGGTGTGTTGCCAGTATAGTGTGTGAGCGTTTTGGCTAATTTATATGTGGGGGGAATCAATGCCATCCACTATGGGACATAATGGCACATTTTGTTTATGTATTTTTGGGAGTCCATATAATCGGGGGGGGGGGGGGGGTCTGGAGTTAAGGTTTTAGTTAAACTTAAAATAGTAATCACCAAAGCAGATAAGGGAAACGCCACTGTGTTGCTAAATCAAAAGGACTACAAAGGTAAGCTTAATGCTTTAGTACTAGACCGGACTACTTACCTCCCTATTGAATATAATCCTACAAGTGACTTCCGGCCTGTGGAAGTCACTAACAAACTAAAACCTTATAACTCCAGACCCCCCCCAATTATATGGACTCCCAAAAATACATAAACTAAATGTGCCATTACGTCCCATAGTGGATGGCATTGATTCTCCCATATATAAATTAGCCAAACATTTAGCCAAAACGCTCATACACTATACTGGCAACACACCATCACACATAAAAAACTCAGCCCACTTTAAAGCCAGTGTAGAAAACCTCTCACTCCAACACACTGACATAATGGTCAGTTTTGACGTCTCCTCCCTATTCACTAATGTCCCACTCAAAGAAACCCTAGAGCTCATCCAATCCAAGTTTCCTCCCGATATCTCAGCCCTATTTCAGTTCACAATGAACTCAGGCTATTTCGTTTGGCAAGGAAAGTTCTACAAACAGATAGAGGGGACAGCCATGGGTTCACCACTTTCCCACCCTTGGCCAATTTCTTTATGGAGACCTTTGAAGAGAAAGCCTTAAACTCCGCCCCACAAAAACCCACTATTTGGCTTCGTTACGTGGATGATGTGTTCGCTATTTGGCCACATGGCTCAGACTCACTCCACTCCTTCCTAACACACTTAAACAACCAACACCCCAGAGTCCAGTTGACCTTAGAAAAAGAGGAAAACAACACCCTCCCCTTCCTAGACACTTTAATCACCTGCCAGCTTGATGGATCTTTGGTTTTCTCTGTTTACAGAAAACCCACCCATACTGGCAGATACATTCACCAGCAATCCCCCCCCCTCACAAAAATATGGGGTTATAAAAACACTATATAACAGGGCAAAATTAATCTGCTCAAATGACAAGACCCTAACTACTGAACTAAACTACATCCACAACACTTTCTTAGCCAATGGCTATAACCCTAAAAAAATCCAAAAAATACTCAAACCAGTAAACCCACAACCCCCCTCCACAATAAAAATTACACCAAATCTATCACCATCCCCTACATCCAGGGCACCTCTGAGAAAATAACAAATATCCTCAGAAAATATGACCTTACTCCCTGTTACAGACCATATAAAAAGTTGGCATCCCTTATCCGCTCTACCAAAGACCAACCACTTCCCCTAGACTTACCTGGTATATACCAGGTCCCTTGCAGCTGCAAATTGTCCTACTTTGGCCAAACAGGCAGAACAACAAATATCAAGATTTCAGAACACAAAGACTACATCTGGTTTCACCAGTACAGCCACTCTGGGCTGGCAGACCATGCCTTAGATACCCACCATAGAATTCGTTGGAAGAAAACAAAAATAATACACCGCAGCAAGTTTAAATATGAGAGATTATTCAAGGAATCTTCAGCAGCTCTAAAAAACGTTCCTAACCTCAACAAATTTGGGTGCATGAAACTACCCCAAATTTGGGAGACTTACATTTTGAGAACTTCAGCCCCAACTGCCAAGTCAACCAAATTAGCCCACCAGAGGGCACCATTAGGACTTTAGGAACAATATTAGTTTCTTACTTTCTTCCTCATTTGCTTTTGTTAGTGCCGGTGCACATACCATATCTTTATGTTCCTGAAGATGGCAACGTGACGTTGCCGAAATATAGAAGTTATTTATTAAAGTTACCTTTAATTAATATACTTTATATGCGTTATTAATTCCGTAAACTAATTACCAACAAAACAAAGTCATAACTAAAGAATTACAAAAACGTTACCTATAGTCAGGGTCAATAAATTCTTGCAGATCACTAATATTTACTGCTTCACCATGAGAAAACCTACAAATATAAAGTGAGTGGTCTAAAATCCACACTAAAATAATAATAATTATATAAATTCACTTAGAGTATAGTTCATTTTTTATCCTTAACAATATCATTGAAAATTTCTCATTGAAAATTCAATGAGAACAGGAAATGTTTCAAACATAACATGAAACCTAACATTTAGCACATAGCACTTTTTTCTAAAGTAGCGTTTAAAGAAAGAACTAAAAAATAATAATAAAAAAATCAGTACCCTATTCTAGAGGTCTGTTATCTGGATGTTTGTGTTTAAATTCCTATAACTCTTTATCGATACTACCCGTATGAAGCAAATAAAGTGACTTGCAACATACTTCAATTATGGACAAACAGATGTAGCAGAGAACAAGGTACACAGTTAACTAAAAAATACACACAAAAAATATGCATTATCTATATTTTATTGTGTTTTATAAATGTAACTTATTCTAACTATAGTGGTTCTTACTGCACATCTGTGTACACATTATTTACTCACATAATCTGTCATTTTTGCTTATTTTCAATAACATGTTCCTGGGATATCAACTCTGAAAAAGTAGACTGCCATATTACCATGCAAAGAAATACAGTATCACTCCTTTAGTTAAACACAGATTGAAAAATGTGCTTTTTTTACACAGACTTCCCTTCATGTGTGATCATATGCATGGCAGTAGATGAGTCACATAGGGCTTACATGCTTTTATGATCCACATATACTTTGTGTATTTATACTGTGAAATTTTATGAATCAAATACTCAGTGAATTAAAGAATGAATCATGTATAGATTAATTGAAAACTGAATAATCTGTACCAAGATAACTGAGAGTACACTGTATGTGTTTATCAAAAAATATTTATTGCTATAACAACAGCTTTTAAACAGTTTACCCTGCTAGAGTACATTAATTATGTGTATCTGCATTAAGCAAATGAAAATATCAAAGTGAACTATGATATTATCTGCTAGTAAATTCAATTCACTCTAAGTGAATGTTTTGAACCTTTGAACAGTGAGCTTAATGTACCACTTTTGTTATGGGATCTCAACCAGGATTTTTCTATAAATATATATATATTTATAGAAATAGAAATCCTAGAAATAAATATATAACATTTATTTCTAGAATAAATGTTATATGTTTTTTATATTTTAGTTTATACACTGATAGGGATAATCTACCTAACTATATCTGTCAAAGGGACTTATCTAGCTATATCTGTCAAATGTGAGTGTATATTCTCTTGCTCAGTTATAGGGGAAAAAAAATTGTCATTCCTATGGCAAACTCATATCCAGCTGAAAAGACCTTATAAATGTTCCATGTATCCTTCAATCTTTTACCAACACATTAACATCTTGAAGTTTCTTCTTTCTTCCCAACTTTTCACTGAGCAATGATATTAATGCACTATATAGTGAATAATATCTTATGAATATCAGATAAACAAAGAATAAAAACAAATGAAATGAGATTTATGAGAAGAACTGCAAAATACACATTATTAGATCAAAAAAGGAACGAAGACAAAAGAACTAAAAACAAAATCACTAGAAGAAAACTAAACAATTATAAACAAAAATGGATTGAACATGTAAACCGAATGGCCAACACTCGACATCCAAAACAAATACTAAAATATAAGCCAATTGGAAAGAGAAGGCAGGTTTGACCTCAATAAAGGATACTGGATGGATAATGAGACCGGAACAGACCAATATGGTCTATACCTGTAATTAGTGTTATGATGATGATGGTATCTTGTGTGTGCAACTACCATTTTAAAAAAAAAAGTCATTACGACCAACTATACTACAAAAGGTGTCTAAGTTAGTATTAATTCAATAAGGAAAAACAGAACATTTTTTTTTTATTAAGCTGTGCCTCACCAGAACCTGCTTTACACTACACAATTTTTTGAAGAAAATCATATACAATTTAACTATCTAAATCAGATTCAATTCTGCAAAATTCTAAAATATCAAACACAAAGATTGTTAAAATTTTTTTCCAGTCATATGAATGACTACATAATGTTTCAAATATGACATTAATGACTTACTGTACCTGCAATTCTCATCTGAAAATCGACATCGGCCATCTAAAAAATATGGACAAGGTTTCATAGCTTCACACATTGGATTACAATACATTACTCTAACCTTAAAAAAAAAAATATTTAAAAAAAATCAGATTTTGTTTAAAATCACATCTAATAAGGTTTTAACAATAAGCAAAAGCAATGATTAATTAATGGTCTTGAAATTTGTAAACCGATATTAAATCTTAAATGTATGCTGCTAATTAGTAAACAACATAAAATTGTGCTACTCAGATGATATGTTTAAGATTAAATAATTTTGATAAAGCTTTTCACTCTTATTTGTTATGAGTGGAAAATCTTAGCAAAATCTCATATCATGACCATCATGATACAAGTATTTATTAGTGAATAAGAAGATGGGGAAGGGGGAAGTGCACTAACACTGACTGTTCTCTGAATCTTAGTAATAATTTCTGAAATAGGTACCAGTATATGTAGAAATATGTGAAATGATAAATTTCATCATCAAATTCCTGATATGTGGTAGCCTCAAAAAAAAAAAAAGAAAAAGGGGGGGGCAGGAAGGATACTATGATAGTACAAGTTTACATTAGTATTAACTTCCTATTGACAACAGGAAGTTAATATGACAATATATAATATGAACAACGCTGATGCTGATAAGTTTATGTTACTATTAACTTCTCGACATTTACCTCCAAATCTGTCAAGACTCTAACAATGTCAGATCTTATAAATTAAAGATACCAAGAAATTATATCTTTGGTTTAATCCATTATCCAAGTGTAAGCAAACAAAGTTTTATATATGGAGACATGACTTCTGCATTGCTTCAACCTTGGTATCATCTCTGGGTCTGGCTCCCACTGAAGAGACCTCAATAAAGGTTGAAACCAGTCTGGGTAGTGAACCTTCCCATAATGCATAGCATTATACATGTCCACAAGATGTGCTTTGCATTATGGGATACTAAGACAAGTGATGAGAAGTTAGTCTGTCTTTGCCATGAGTTTCCCCAGTCTTGAAAGATACCTCAGGTGCAAACTTTGTTTGCTTACACTTGGATAATGGATTAAATCAAGTACAGGTAGTCCTCGACTTACGACGATTAGCACTTACGACAGCCAAAATTATTATTATTAAAAATTCTCTAATTTAACTTTGCTGCCAGCATATACATACATATATCACATTGTTTTTGTATACGCATTGCATCGTCACCATTAGTTGACAAGCAAAGCCTATCACCAATACGGAATAGCCGCTGCTATGATTCATCCACTTCTAACTTATCACAGCCTTTGGCACGTTAGTTGCTAATCAACAGTCGAAGTGTTCGTTTTTCTCTCATTGTAATTTTTGTATCTCATCGTAACCCTATCATGTCCAGTAAGAGAAGTAAAAACTACTGATGAAAATTCCAACATAAAAAAGAAGCTGAGGAAAGCTTTAAGTTTAGATGTTAAAATGAAGGTCATTAAAGCATATGATAAAGGAAAGAAAGTCAGTGAAATAACACGAGAAGAAAAACTATCACATTCAACTGTTTCAACAATCATAAAAGATAAATCAAGAATAATGGAAGCAGCTAAAGGGGCAGTTAATATGAAATGTACAATTTTAACGAAAAAAAGAGAAGGGCCAAATTCATGAAATGGAGAAGCTTTTAATGATATGGATAGATGATCAAATCAACAAGAATATTCCTCTCAGTTTGTTTACGATTCAAACAAAAGCACGCAGCCTATTTGACAATTTAAGGAAACAACAAGAAGATAAATACAGCATACAATTAATGCTAATAAAGGTTGGTTTTATCGATTCAAAAGCTGATTATGTAAGTTATTACATAACATATGAATAATGGGAGAAGTTGCTAGTTCCGATATTGAAAGTGCCGAAATTTTCAAGAAATATCTGAAAGAGATGATAAAAGATGAAGGCTATTTGCTAGAGCAGATTTTTAACATAGATGAAACCGGACTGTTCTGGAAAAGATTGCCAGAACGAGCTTACATTCACAGAGAAGCTACATTGCCACCTGGTTTTTTTAAGGATAGGAGGCATTTAAAGATAGGATTACGCTTCTTCTTGGAGGAAATGCTGCTGGTTTTAAATTAAAACCATTTCTTGTTTACTGTTCACAAAACCCCAGAGCTTTGAAAAACATTGACAAGAATAAATTGCCGGTTTACTACAGGAGTAATCCTAAAGCTTGGAATGACAATTGTTTTATTCCAGAAATACGTGTCTACTGTCTTGAAAAAAACATTCCTTTTAAAATTCTATTGCTGCTTGACAATGCTCCAGGACATCCTCTTCACATCGGCGATTTGAATGAAAATATAAATGTGATATATCTACCCCCCAATACAACAGCTGTGATTCAACCTATGGATCAAGGTTCGATTGCTACATTCAAGACATATTACCTGAAAACTACATTTTCTCAAGTAATAACAGCAATGGGCAACGATGCTATAACATTATGCGATTTTTGCAAAAATTACGATATTAACCAATGTATCCAGAACATTGAAACTTCATGGGAGGAAGTATCGGAACAATGTATGCGAGGAATTTGGAAAAAGTTACTACCGCAGGAGACACTCGAAGAGTAAAATCAGCATAGTATGTTAGAACAAATTGGTGAAGAAATCATTGAAATTGCAAGAAAACTGAATTTAGAAATCAATATTACCAATATAGAAGAATTAGCAGATCACGAAGAAGGTGAACTGACTGATCAAGACTTGATTTTCCAAAATGAAAGAGTTGTAGAAGAAGAAAGGAATAATGAGGAAGATGAAGAGAAATCGTTAAAAAAATTTACTGTAAAAGGATTAGTTGAAGTATTTTCTAAACAAAATCAAGGACTACGGCTACTCAAAAATATGGATCAAGACACTGATCACTTCGCCAAAGTCGAAAAGAAAATTCGAGAAGCAGTCAGATGATATCGCGAAATATATGAATAAAAAAAAGAAAAAGAAACCCAACAGACAACATTAACTAATTTTCTGATTAAAAAAGATACTTCCGATTGCGAGAAATAACCATATCGTCCAAATAAATGACAGTTACTCACCTGTTTAATTAAAGACACTGTTAATAAGTTTTTTTGTTTATGTTAACTAATATTTAAAGGAATTTCAAATTGAAGTAAGTGCACCATTTTTGATATGTGTTTATGTATTTTTTTCTTAAATTTTTCTTTCTTAATTTTGTATTTATGTATTTGTATGTGCTATTAAATAATTTATAAATGTTTATGTAAGTTTATAAATTTTTACCGTTTTAAGTTATAATAGAAATCTAATTTATGAAAATATTATAACAGAAATCAAACAAATCAAGAATTAACAAAAGTCCTCGACTTACGACGGAGAGGTGGGAACGTAACCCCGTCGTAAGTCGAGGACTACCTGTACATAATTTCTTGGTATCTTTAATTTATAATATAACCAAGTGAAAAACTTTCAACAATGTTAGATCTTATATTTTAGCATTCCAAGATACTTTTAAATTCATTCATCTAAATCTTGATCTTCCTTCAGGTCATTTTCCTGCCATCACAGCATCACCTGGTTTGAACTTTCCTGTTCTGTTTAAGTGATCCTAACACCTGAAATCCTTTTTAATATCTTCATTTTGAATATGATTCTGGCACTGATACTATCCATTCACCCTTTAATTTTTCTCAGGACTCTCATACGTGTGGTTTCTAGACTGATTAGTTTTATTATTCACCTGTTTTTTTTCTAACCCAACCCTTAGATCCACAAGTAAAAATTAGTTTGAAAAGTGTCATGCATCAAGTTTGGTGTTCTATTAAATTCTCTCTTAATCCATATAAATTTACCCAACACATTAGATTTGTTTATTCTGTTCTCTATTTTTCTTATTTACACTGGTATCCAAAATCCAAGGACGAAATACATTTTTACCTGTATACGAAAACATTTTCATGACTACAGCCAAATGTGGACATAAATTCATTGCCAGCACACTAATAAATTATATTACACAAAAAATGCATTATAAATTTCATACAAATTAAATTGCAATACATTTTTGACAACGGTTACAAATTTCCTAAGGACATAGTTAAGGAATTAATATACAGTGCTTACAAAAACTATGTGGCGAGACATTTCGGTATGAAATATGTCCATCCTGAATTGCAATGCAGCTCTCACAATGCGGTACCATGCTTACCACCAAGTGATTCACGAGTTCTTGAGGCAAACTGGCCCATTCCTCTTTCAGAGGAAGAATAAGACCTTGTTTGTTTTCTGAAAAGGAATTTCAAGCAGCGATCTCCCTACTGCATCCCAAACATGTGGTTAAGATCTGAAGAGTGTGCTGGCCACTCGATTCAATTAATATCCTTGGTCTCCAGAAGTATTTCCACTGCTCATCCACCAGTTCACCAATCATGGTTCCTTTTTCCAGCACTTGTAGCTTGGTGTATCCATTAAGCATAACACCTCCCAACACCATGACCCCAGCACTACCATACCCATCCCTTTCAAGAACATTCTTGTGATGGTAAGAAGTACCTTCACACCAGATCAAGCGTCAACTAGAACTGAAGGAAAGACTAAAACAACTCTCACTGTAAAGAGCACATTAGCAAGTTGGTGTCCTGTCCAATTTTTATGGATATGACACCACTGAAAACATGTTCTACAATGAGCTGTGGATAAAGGAATGCAGACTACAGGCCTTCAAGGTCTACTTGTTGCAGATGCATTGCCACAGTTTGTTGATACCAACATACCTGTGCTTGAATAGGGCGTGAACACACCTGCCATGGTGTGTTGATTACATTTTGCTGTTATAACCAAAAATTTGTTTTCATGTTCTGTGGTAGAGCTCTTAGCAAATACCCTGAAACACATTAAATTGAAATGCTGCCAGAGCCTAGATAAAATGTTTTGTGAGATTCCAAACTCTCTAGCAATATCAATAATTCTGTGGCCTTCTTCAAGCTTTCCAATAATTCTTCCCTGTGTGAAATCATCTAGATTAGTGTTTCTCAACCTGTGGTCCGTGACGATGGGACAGGTGGTCCACAGGCAGACTTAAATTAATTAAATAAATATATATTTTTTAATTATCTAAACAAATTAAAATTGAATAAGTAAGTAAAAATTATTGAAATTAAATGGAGACTTAAAAAAAAATATCGTCAGAATGTTCAAAGGCAGAAGCAATAAAATTATATTGTTGTTCACTTCACCCTTTTTATTATTCGTCATTCTGCCGCTAAATTTGTAGTGGCAGAATGACAATAATAAAAGAGGGGTGAAGTGAACAATAATATAGTTTTATTGCTTCCACCTTCCCTTGCATTCCACCTGTTTTGTCAGATTTGAAGTGAACATGTGTTATCTACATTTCAACCAATGGCTTGTTGTTTATTGATTTTTATTATTGAAGGTTTCCCTCCTTCAACCAAGGCTCAGTATATCTTGAGAAGTGCTAACTGATACTTGGACAAAGTGTGTCCTGAGTTAATCCCAGTATTATATATTTATATATTTTTTGGGAAACGTTTTTTAATAATGGAAAAGTGGCTTAGAACTAGGACTTTGAAAAGAAGGGCAAATGAAACAGGTGATGCTAACCCTCATTGTGATACAAGTGTTGTAGGGGCGAGAAAATCTGATACTATTAAAGAAGAAGAAACAAGCAGTTCAAAGAAAAAATACAGTAGGTAATATAACAGTTCATAATTGGAATTCGGATTTACTTGGTGTGGAGATGAAAGTGAACAGAAAGCTCAATGTATTTTGTGTTATGAAGTGTTGTCGAACGAGTGCATGAAACCTGCGAAACTCTGATGACATTTAGAAACTAAACATTGTGATGTGAAAAATAAGCCAATTGAATTTTTTCAGCGACACTTAGGGACATTAAATCATGGGAAAGATATAGTTTCGGCCATGGGTTCCATTAATAGCAAGGCACTGGAAGCATCCTATCTCTTAAGTTTGCACATAGCGAAAACAGGGAAACCTCATTCTATCGGGGAAAATTTGCTACTTCCAGATATAAAAGATATGGTAAAAACGATGTTTGGCAACAAGTTACTAAAAGATGTTCATTTGATTCCTCTTCCAAATGACACTGTCGGTCTCAGAATTAATGATATGGCAGGTGATGTAGAATCTCAGTTAATCAAAAGAGTTGAGAAGAGCCCTTATTATGTGTTACAAATAGAAAAGACTACTGATGTTACAAGTGATGCGCAGCTAATATGCTACGTAAGATATGCGCATGATAACAACATTCATGATGATATTCTGTTCTGTAGAACTTTGCCATCAAGAACAACTGGAGAAGAAATATTTCACACTCTCAATAATTACATAATACACAAAGGAATCCAGTGGGAAAAATGTATAGGCTTCTGTTCGGATGGAGCTCACATCGCATTGTTTCTATGGTCAAGGAAGTAGCTCCGGATATGAATTGAGTACATTGTTTCACACATAGGAAGGCGTTAGCCTCCAAAGGAATGGCACCGGAATTTAAAACTGTGCTATATAACGCTGTAAAGCTAGTTAATTTTATTAAAGCTCAACCGTTAAATAACAGGTTATTTTCAGTACTCTGCTATGAAATGGGCAGTGAATATATACAACTTTTGCTTCATTCTGAAATTCGCTGGCTTTCCAGGGACAAATTGCTAACAAGGTTATTTCAATTAAGGCACTAACATTATCCTATCTTTCAGACATCTTTTTGAAATTAAATGAACTAAATCTCTCCCTTCAGGGAAATTCTTTAAACGTTCTTGATGCCTACGGCAAAATAAAGGCATTCGAGAAAAAAATGATTTCATGGATTAATTATGTAAAAGACAGATAATTTGCACCTTTTCCAACATTGAATCCTTTTTAGTGGAAAATGATATTTTTGGTGATTCTGAGTTTCTGGAAAGGGTTTGTGACCACCTCAAAAATCTGAAACGGAATTTTGAAACATATTTTCTGAATAACTTTTATAAGAAATTTCTGTGGGTTCGCGATCCATTTCAGGCTTGCAGTCACGAGAACGACCTTTCGTTATCGAAAAAAGAACAGTTAATTGAACTTTCAAATGACAGTGGACTTAAAATGCAATTCCTTGATCTTGGTTTGGCTCGATTTTGGATCTCGCCTTCAGTGAGAAGTGAATTTCCCGAATTATCTGAAGAAGCAATGAAAATCGTCGTGCAGTTCTCTACAAATCTTTGTGAGAAAGGATTTTCATCGCCCCTTCAAATAAAAACAAAATACAGAAATTGTCTTTGTGTGTGTGCCGATCTTCGATTGAATTTGACCAATATTGAGCCAGATATCCAGCAACTCTGCAAGGACCGAGAAGCTCAACCATCTCATTAAAAGTAGTAACATAATTAGATCTTATTATTTATTTGTTTAATAAAAATTAAAACTTTGTTCAATGATGATACACTTTTAATCGTTTACTTCCAATTTAATTAATTATGTTTCCATATGTATTCAAAACATGCTTTTAGATTTATTATGTTATAAATGGCAGTTTTTCCAAAATGTTGGTACTTCCTACTTGGGTTTTTAAAAAAATTACGAAAAGTCAAAATGACGTATAGGGAAATAAATTAAAAACACTATGTTTATTTTTGAAGTAAAACTTTAATTCCAACATTCTAAAATGTTATTTTTCTTGCTTTTCTGTTCGCAAAATCGTCGATGACATTGTCAAAGTCTATTTCATCACTCAGTTGGTTTTATAGACAGTAAGGCAAGATCACCAAAAAAGTGTCTCCTGGGCGGATCACCCCCTCCCCCAGTCGCCTCTGTAACATAGTGGTCCGTAGAATTGTTTTCAGCATTTTACTGGTCCTTGGTCTTAGAAAGGTTGAGAAACACTGATCTAGATGATGTCTATGAGACATTATGAGACATTCAAGTTTGCAACTTTATTTCTAAACAAAAAGAGCTTCCTTCCAACACAATCTGCTTAACATAGCCTTTTGTCTTTTATCCTGTTGAGTGCTACCACATGACCCCGTTATGTAATTCAAAAATTTCAATGTGCAACCGCTTTCTATTCAAAATCATCAGTTATACAAATTACCATAAGTTGATTTGTCTGAATTTGCAGTTGTAATCTTCAGAAATAATGTTTATCCTGAAGTTTTGGACACCAGTGCAATTTGTCATCTTTGCTAAAAATGGTTCCAAAAGAACCAAAGTATTTTATTTGTTTTTAAGGTTCTCCATTCAGAATACATAATATATTTTCTATGGGCTTGCGTATTTTTTAATTGTTGATTTTCATGCCAAATTTGTTATAGCAGTTATTGAATTCAGTTTAATTTAGTTCAATTTAGGAATCCTGGAGACTCTTGTACAGGATTTATTTAGAAATATAACATTATCTGTATAAAATAAAGATTTGAGATTAACATTTTCAATTTTAATATCAGGTTTATTGCCTGATATTAAATCTGTATGAATTCTATCTATCTCTCCCTTCCACCTGATTCAGACGGATTGGATCTCCTCCTAATGAGGAGTCATGACAAAATAATGCAGCCAGCACACCTCCTCTGCTGCATCCATAATGGAGGTATTCATGACTGTATTCCGTGGGTGTTCACGGGACGGGTTGCCTGCTTGCGGGATGAAATAACCCCAACTAAATGGAGAGAAAAACCCTACTGCCCACCCCCAAGTGAGGCTAACTTGGCTACGGCTGAGGAAGATCCTTAAGCTCCTCACGTCTCCGATGGGAATCAAACCTAGGACACTCCTTCCCCAGGCATATGGTTGTGAAGGGCACAGTCACTAAGCTAACCGTGCGGACCTATATGGATTACATAATGTAATCTATAGAGATGATGAAAAAGTCTAGTAGAAATAGTGTGCACATCTTTGTCTTACACCTCGTTTTACATTAAATGAACTTCTTATACCTTATTCAATCCTATCTGCTAACTTACAACTTAAATATAGACTGTCTATATTATTCTGTATAATGTCCTGTTTATACAATATAATTATAATGCTCTGAGCAATTTTTTTTACAGATCTCTTACAGATTTACAAACTTAAATATAAATCTTTGTTATATTCATATGATTTCTCAACTATTTGTCTTACAATAAAAATATGATTCCGACAGCACATATGTTCTCATCAGAGGAAAATTCCTCCATCATCATCATCACATTCATTTTTTATTTCCCTTGTAATAAAAGAGCATTATGAGAGTCTACACATCATCTGGGATTGGATGACCTTCTTACCATGCTTTCTGAATTATGTAGATAGCCTCTGTAAAACTTATTTCTCTATATTTGAGCATTTCCATTCAATCATCTACTCCACTTTCCTATCTGCATTTGTCAAGTTTGTAATGGCTTTTTTCTATAATGCAATGATATACACTCCTGACTACATTCCTTTACAATATTTCTACTGTGTTCTGTCACTTCTTGTTTCATTTAACAATCTTTCAGTTACTCGGGACATCTAGAATTTCATTATCTTCAATCTTTCTGTCACCTTTATCATCTTCGATTCCTTTTACAATACTCTTTCCTCCATTTATAAGCTTTACTAAACAGCCTCCAGAACATTTGGCCACTTCCTAATATTTATCTTCTGCCAGCCTGGCTGGCTGAGTGGTTAGCGTATCCGCTCTCCAGCCAAAAGGCTGCAGGTTCGAATCCCGCTGTGGGCATAGATGTTTGTGATTGTCTGTGAAAATACAAGTGGTATTACAGGGTGTTCGGGATAAATTTGACAGTTTCGTAAGGAAAAAGAAAATCTTCTTTGTATCTATTAAATTTAATGAATTGACAAAAAAACATTACAGGCAGAGTTAATTACAATACTATCAACAAGATTTACTCAAAATAACCACCATTAGCATCGATCACAGCTTCAATTCTGCTTCGGAACCTCGAACAAGCTGATGCTACAGTCTCCCTGGGAAGGGCCGCAAAAACTGTTTTAATTTTATCCATTAACTGGGCTTTTGTATTACTGGAAGTGCGATTGGTGTCTTTTTCAACTGTGCCCCATACAAAATAATCCATGGGGTTAAGGTCTGGGGAGTTTGGAGGCCAAACATTTCGACTGGTGAAGTCGTAGAAATTTTCAGACAACCATTTTTGACTTTTCCCAGAGGTGTGGCAAGGGGCCGAATCCTGCTGCCATACATACGGCCTACCATTGGCTACCCTTGTTATCCAGGGCTTGACTACAGTCAGCAACTCCACGAACAAAGCCCGAATTCCAATGCCAGGGTTCTTCAACACCTGTTCCTGCAGATTTGCGAGGAATTCTGCTGTACGAATGCAATCAGATCGTCTGCTAGGGATCTTTCTTCTTGCTACATCCTCGTAGTCACCATTGCAAGTCTCTAGTTCATGTCTGATTGTTTTTACTGTATTCAGGGAGCATTGGGCAGCAGTCGTAATATCCTTATTTTGATGGCGGGCACGAATCATCATGATACAAGTTATTCTCTTCCATGATTCAGGTGGGTTCCAGCTATCCATCCTTTCTGACATCTTGTATATGAATGAAGAAGGGTCCAAACTTTTAAATGAAGAGAAGTGTGTGTTAATACATGTAACTTACGGAAAAATATAATTAATTATAAATATGTGAAATTTATCCCGAACACCCTGTATATACTAGTGGTAGATGGCATTGGTGTAGATGATGAGGTTGACTGGTGGAGATATAGAGTTGTAGAGTAGGTGTCCTCTCTCGATGAGTCTTGAACTCCTTGGAGGTTTAAAATAATAGTAATAATAATCTTTTTAGTGGCCTTCCCATAATTTTTGTTTGGTTACTTTTACACGCTGCTTTCTTTCTTTTTTTTTTTTTTTACATTTTCTTCTCTGTATTCTCTCAGGGTATTTCCCAACTTATTTACGACACACATTCTTTTCAGAGAATGTCTCTTCAATTT
This sequence comes from Typopeltis vanoorti, assembly GCF_054136105.1. Classification (NCBI taxonomy): domain Eukaryota; kingdom Metazoa; phylum Arthropoda; class Arachnida; order Uropygi; family Thelyphonidae; genus Typopeltis; species Typopeltis vanoorti. Next base: position 179,873,334 of record NC_143549.1, on the reverse strand, counting down.
CCTGAGTCCAATATGGACTTCTAATTTTTCTCCTTGCAAACAACTTTTCCACATGTATACCTGGCTGAATCAATCAATGTTTTCTTCAATCTGCCACTGAGTCTCCAAGATTTAGTACTTGTTTTCAAATGCTTTTATTTTTTCTTGAATAAAATTTATATATTTCTACCTTTCATTTCTGAAAGCTGCTCAACTTTGATTCTTTTTAAAACTTTTGTAAATATTTTTCTTTTCAATTTTTATCATGCTCAAAACTAAATATTCACTTCCTAATTCAAATTTCCTCAAGATACTGCTATTCATTTTCTTCTCTGCTGTTTAGATTACCAACAAGGATGAACTATTCCTTTTTTTTCTGCATATCAAGTGTTTCTCTAATGACTTGAAAATTCCTCCACTCCTTCCTTAATAGAATCTTCTATGGGATCATATGAACAAGTAAGTCTCATTGTTCAATTTGCCATTCTGATGTTTGCCCACATCAATCTACTTGAAACTGCCTGACATTCAAGAAGATCATCTTTGTGTTTAGTGGTGAATACCATAGCTATTCCTTCCTCTTCTTGATCATTATTTCCTGAATATAACATCTTGTAGATGTCATTTAGAAGCATCTCACCTGTTTTTGTCTTATCTTGTTTTTGGTAACACCAATTATGTCAATGTCTTTTTCACTTCTTTCCCATTGATACTTCCCTAAGCTGATTGTGCCTATCTTCAGTTCTAGTGATACTGAGTTTGAGTTAGTTCTGGTAGCTGATGTTTCCCTGTTAATCTCCATTTCCTAACAAAAACAGTCTAGTTTAAACCAGACAATGCCCCAGCTGGCATGGCATTTCATCATATTGTATCATTTTCATTTGGTTTAAGACAATATAGAATACAATTTGGTTGACTAAATCCTAAACTGTCAGAACCCATCCTTATTCATTTGATATCCAGACACACCATGAGGGTGAGAATCAGACATTAGATCAGAAACCTTGGTTTGTTCCCAGCATTCTTTAAAATGCTATGGTGAAGGTCTCCTCCCAGTTATCTAGTCTTGGCTCTTATAGTGATATAGAGAAGAAGAAAAAAAAAATCACATCTGATCCAATATTCAATCCACGACACACTCCTGCAGTGCACCAATTAGTAGATATCTACTTGGATGCTAAAAAAACTGAGTGACAACTATGGATTTAGCCAACCAAATTGTATTTTATATTATCATCAAGATAACACTAATTACGAGTATAGACCATATTGGTCTGTTCCGGTCTCGTTATCCATCCAATATCCTTTGTTGAGGTCTACCCTGCCTTCTCTTTATATTTTATATTATTTGAAACTATATATCATTATAACACTGCATAACCAGTATCATACTGAGATGTTTTCTGGTTTTACATGGTGGTCCCTTTTATTTTCACTAGAGGAACTAGGATGAAGAGTAGAAAGTCTGTTACTGGAACAACCCCAACAGATCTGAAGATAGACAGAGAAAACATCATTAATGGGGGCAGATGAATTACAGAATTGCTTGTGTACATAATTTAATGTTACTAACACTAAGAAGTTTAAAAAAGATTATTTCCTTGTAAATAATAAATATGCCATGATTTACTCAGGACTAAAGATTAGGGAAAGGATGAAGCACTCAACATGGAGATAAATCTCTTGAAAGAATTTATGAGTAAAAGCAAGTCTGAAAACATGCAAAACCTTAGAGAGAGAGAGAGAGAAACTCAATTTCAACTAGAGTGATCCAGGTAAATTTAAAAACAGGAAAATGGATAATGAAATCTTTATTTTATTTGAGAGTTTCTAGTAAAGGAAAAAGTATTAAAATTTTATGCATTATTAGAAAGAAGAATTAATGTCAAAAAAGAAATCAATAACATAAAATAAGATATGTTAGTCTTAAAGCCTGCACAGTTCAGTCAGTATAGGCTAAGAGCCAGAAAGACCTGGCTCGATTCCTGTCCAAGACGTGATCTGATCTCTTCATCTGATCTCTTTCGACTAAAGGTGAGTTAGCCAGTCTCATACGGAGGTGGGGGGGGGGGGGTCACCTGGAAACTCAGGTTTTTCATCCTCTAGAACAGGCAAACCATCCCCGTGAACATGCATCTACAACCATATAAAAATCCCCACCCCCACCAACAACACCAGACTTTGCAACAAACCGGCTGAGGTTTCTCACAGTTGTATAATCATACCAGACCCTTCACAATCGGGATAAAAACACTATAAAGAGGAGGAAGAAGAAATGTTGGTCTTACCAGATAAGATCTTAGATATTCTATAAGCCCACAGAATAGGCTGGGTTTAGAAAAGGGCATAGCTGTGTAGATCAAACTCACTCTTGCAACACATGCATATATGAGCTTTCAAAAATGCATGAATATGCCTAGCATTTATATACGAGTTTTCAAAAATGTATGAATATGCCTAGCATTTATAGACCTCACAGCTATATACAACACCATGTGGAGGCAGGGCATGCTTAAGTTACTTTGTTTAATACTATGTAAAAAGTTATGCTATCTCCTTAATAATTACTTCACTACTCGCACCTTTCAGGTTTTCACAAAGGATACCATAAGGCAGCCCTATAGATTGAATAATGATCTCCCCAGAGCTCTGTCCTAGGCCCCATTGCACTTCAATGTGTATATTAGTAATTTGCCCCCTACCATCTTCAGGAAGTTTGTTTAATGTCAACAATCTGGCAACAGCAACTCAAGATCAACAACTACAAGCGACAGAAATATATTAAGAAGGGATCTAGCTATGCTAAAGATGCTATTTTAGAAACTGGAGATTGCAGCCAAACCTAAGTAAAACAGTGGAAGAAAACTGAGATGTTTTCTGGTTTTACATGGTGGTCCCTTTTATTTTCACTTCTGTCATAAATAGGCCCATGAAAAACTCAAAATTGAGATGGTCAAACACTAAAGTGCAATCCAAACCCTAAATATCCGGGGGATTACACTGGAGAGGACTCTGATATTCTGTCAGAATCCTACAACACTTGTTGCTAAACTGGCATCCGAAACATCGTTCAGAAGCTTGCTGACACATCATGGTGAATCCACGTTGGAGGTACTCTGGACTGCAACTATCAGCTTGGCCTATGCCCCTGCCAAATTTTGTGCACCTGTGTGGCTAAACAGTGCACACACGCACCACTAAGATTGATACTCAACTCAAAACCAGCATAAGAATCATGACAGGAACAATCAAACCAACCTTACTATGCTGGCTCCCAGTTTGAGCAATATTGCTCTGCCACATCTGAAGGAAGCAATTCCTTCAAAGAAAATATACAAAATTCATGACCAACCCATAACTCCTGTTCCACACTGATCTGGAAGTGTGACAGATTTAGATCTCATCATCCCTCCCTTGAAAACAGAACAGCTGATCAACAAGGAATTTAATATTCCCAAATGCTTGGTTTAGAGAATTCAACTAGACAACAAACTGGGTTTTATCTCCCTCGCTGCTCCTGGTGAACACTTAATAGACTTCAAACCAGACAAGGTAGGAGTGCAGCATGCTTGCACTCCGTGGGCATCATTCCAGCTGTCACACTCCACACTTCCAGATCAGTGTGGAACAGGAGTTATGGGTTGGTCATGAATTTTGTATATTTGCTAACCACTCACTTAATAGAAACTTTCTAAATACAGAAAGTTTCTATTAAGTGAGTGGTTAGCATTTATGCTCACCAACAAACAGGTGGTAGATGAATTTCATTGCTCAATATGAGACCACCTCTCTGGTTACTGGAGGCCTAAAGTGGCTTGAAAAAGTGTTTCCAGATTATGAAAAAAATTCATAAAAATAACAAACATTTATACATGATTAATAAAAATAGAAAATAAATCCTTGCCCACCCATAGTACTAATGTAGTATATATTTATGAATCTTTCATGAATGGTAGTCACATAAAAAAAGTAAAATCATCATGTGGGGGGCGCTAGTGGGCCAAGTACTGCGGACGTGTTTTGAAGAGCTCCTGATTCAGATAAGTTTTTACTAGGAATAATTAAGTATATATGCGTAATTGTTTGAGTAAGAGTGGCTGTAAACGTTGTACGCTACCGGTATTATTAGTGTGGGTTTTTTTTTCTTGTCTAAACTAAATTACGAAATCATTATTATTAGACCTAGTAACCGGCAGAGAGAAAAAAAAAAAAAAAAAATGGCGGCGGCATTGTCATTCCATGATTTGAATGTAGATTTCAGTCGTTTCGTTAAGTGTGAGGTCTGTTATATGTATTCCTTCGATTACATAAATGATTTGTGGATGTTTAGTGCGGATGGAAGAAGGGTGTGTGCGAAGTGTGACCTGAACGAAGAACTAATGAATGCGAATATGAAATTGATGACAGAAAGTGCTAGTACTGATTGTGTCGCGATTGCACGTTTGAAAGAAATGGATGGTGAGCAAGAGAAGCGAAAAAATGTTAAAAAATCAGGAAAAAAGAAAAAGAGCGATTTGACAACCGTAACGGATGTTAAAAGGGACGAAAGTGAGGTGGAAAGAAACGAAATTGAGAGAACGAATGAAAGTAGAACTTGATAAATGCAGAAATCGCAAGTAAAAAAAATCGAAAGAATAAATGATGGCGAAAGTTCGACGCATGTTGGACCGAAAGTACTGAAACAAAGAAAGATGAATGACAGTAAAAGTGAGAAGAATGATAGCGAAAGTTGGACGCATGTTAGTCCGAAAGTACGGAAACAAAGAAAGATAAATGAGAGTGAAAGTGAGAAGAATGATAGTGAAAGTTGGACGTATGTTGGACCGAAAGTACGGAAACAAAGAAGGATGAATGAGAGGGAATGTGAGAAGAGGGGGTCGAGAGTTAGAAAGTTAGAAAGATTTAATGATAGAGAGAATGTGTCGCGAGGTTCGGAAAGTGAATTAGATTGGATGAGGCAAGAAATGAAATGGATGCGGAATGAAATTAAGAGAATTCAGGTCAAAACTATTAAAATAAATCATGATGGCATGAAAGAGTTAACGAAAGATGAGCGAGTGGCGTTGTATGGCGACTCCATTATTAAAGGTGTGCTAGAGGATAAAATGCACAAGGTATGTTTTCCAGGCGGTAAAATAAGTAGAGTGATTGAGGCATTGGATATGAGGCGGGAGCGAGCAAAAGAGTTAATTGTATTAATTGGTACAAATGATTTGAGAGAGAACAAAGAGCATGTCAAAATGAATGTCAAGAGACTGCTTGGAAAGATAAAAGAGAATAGTGTGACAGGAAGGGTGGTCAGTGTGTTGCCTAGGTATGATTGTGGTGAAATGAGGTGGAGAGCAAGGATTATGAATGGTATTCTGGCTGAAATGTGTGAGGAGATGGGTGTACAGTTTGTTAATGTGTGGAATGAGTTTGAGGGACGAAGTGAGCTGTATGGGAGTGATGGACTGCATTTGAGTGGTTATGGTGTGAGTCGCTTGGAGAGACTGCTGCTGGAAGGTAGAGAAGTGAATAGAGAAAATGAATCAGATCGAGAGGGGAGTGATGTGGAAGAGCAGGAGAGTAAGACAGGAGAGATTGAAGAAGTGGAAATGAATGGAGAGGTGAGTGGTATGAGTATAGAAAATGAGAGAATGGGTGTGCAAGAGGAGCAGGGAAACGGGGAGGCCCAGGGTGGACAGGGATACACAGCGTGAGAAAGGTGGATGCTCCAAGAGGAGGTGAGAGCATGTGTAGACAGGAAAGTAATGGGATGACCAGGGATCAAGAGGAAACAGATGTTGTTGCAAAGGGTTCTAAAATGAAGAAGCAGAAAGAGAAATGGCCCCAGTCCAGCATGGAGAGAGCACATCGAGTGAATGGTATCAGTGGAACTAGCTGTAGATCCAGAAATGAGTTGTTGTGTTTGTATACCAATGCTAGAAGCATAAGAAACAAGGCGGATGAAATGGTTGCACTAATTGTGTCTGTGTACCCAGAGATTGTTGGAATAAGTGAGACATGGTTAGATGAGGACGACATCCTGACAGGAATAGAGATGGAAAGGTATGATGTGTTTCGTGAGGATAGAAGGGATAAAAAGGGAGGGGGAGTGCTATTGATGATAGAGAAAGAGTTATGTCCATACAAGGTAGAGATGCAAGAGGGAAATAGGGCCAGTGGTTTTGAGGCAGTATGGTGTGAGATAGAGGTGAATAGAATCAAATACTTGGTGGGATGTTGTTATAGACCTGGTAATGTGGATGGTGGTGATAGTGAAATGTATAGTCAAATAAGCCAAGCAAATAAGAAAAGGGTGATCATTATGGGTGATTTTAATTATGGCAATATAGACTGGATTGAAGAGATAGCGACTGGAAGTAAAGAAAATGAGTTTCTTGAGTTTTTGAGGGATAACTACCTCAGACAGTATGTAACAGAGGGCACACGAGGATTAAGGGTCTTGGATTTGGTCATCTCATCGGAGGATGTAATTATAAATGAGGTGTCAAATCATCCACCAATTGGTGAAAGTGACCATGAGGTGATTACCTGGGTGGTTGCCAGCAGTGCAAGGACCCCTGTGAAAAAAGGGTATATGTGGAACTACAAGGGGGGTGATTATGAAGAGCTCAGGAGACAGCTTGCAGATGTAGCATGGAATGAGGAGTTAGCTGGAAAAGAGATCAATGCAGCTTGGGGGATTTTCAAAAACTATTTAGTAGATGCAATGTCTAAATGTATACCACGGGTGAGAAGGTTAAATAAGGTAGGTGTGAGATGGATGAATAAAGAGATTAAGCATGCAATACAGAAAAAAAAGGCATTGTGGAGACAGCATAAGAGAAGTGGAAGTAACCAATTTCATGAGGTCTACAAAGACCAGGCAAGGAGGGTGACTTGGTTGGTGAGAGTAGCTAAAGAGAGGTATGAACAGCAGTTAGCTAATGAAGCCAAAAAGAATCCTAGGGAGTTCTTTCGATATGTAGCCAGCAAAAGAAAGAATGATTATGGAAGGATGACATTGATTGGAGGAAATGGTATAAAGACAGCTGTTGCAGAATGTGTTGTGGAGATACTTAATGAGCAATTCATAAAGATCTTTCAATCTTGTGAATGTGACTTCATGGAGAGATTAAGAGCAGTTGATGATGGGGAGGAGAGACTGACTGTAAGTGAGCAAGAGGTGTTTGGGGAGTTGAGTAAACTAGATGTAAATAAGGCTGTGGGACTTGATAATATATCACCACGTATTCTGAAGGAGTGTGCCAGAGAGTTGACACCTTCCTTGACATATTTTTTTAATACGAGTCTTGCACTTGGTCAAGTTCCTAAAGAGTGGAAGGAGGGCAAGATTGTGCCACTTCATAAAGGAGGTGATCGAACTCAAGCATCAAACTATAGGCCTATCTGTGTGTCAGGTGTTGTGGTTAAGTTGTTGGAGAAGCTTGTGAGAACTAGGATCCAGAGTTGGGTTGACAACAATGATATAATCTTTGATGGACAGCATGGATTTGCTAAAGGGAGGTCATGTTTTAGTAATCTACTTACTTATTACAATAAAGTGACTGCTTCCTTGGACAGAGGAGAAGGATACACAGTAATATACTTGGATTTCGCAAAGGCTTTTGATAGAGTACCTCATGATAAGTTAACAGTCAAACTAGAGCAGATGGGGTTGGATATTAGATTAGTGCATTGGATTGGAGACTGGCTATCTGATAGGTATCAACAAGTTGTGTATGGGGGTGCAATATCCAGGAAAAGGAAAGTCACTAGTGGAGTGCCTCAGGGGTCTGTTTTAGGGCCATTACTATTTAACTTATATATTAATGATATTGGTGAAGATTTGGATGGAGATATTCAGTTGTTTGCAGATGATGCAAAGTTGGGACGAACCATAAAGAGTAGTGAAGATGTTGTGGCCTTGCAAGAAGACTTGAATAAATTGAGTGATTGGGCAAGCAAATGGGGATGTGAGTTCAATGTTGCAAAATGTAAAGTTTTAAAATTTGGAAAACAAAGATGGTATGCAGAATTTATGCTTGGTGAGAATATATTGTTGGAAGTAGAGGAAATAAGAGATCTGGGGGTGATAGTGGATAAGGATCTAAAATTTAGGGGACACATCGCCAAAATTGTGAAGACAACACAAAGACTTCTGGGAATGATGCGGAGGACACTGACATGTAGAAGTAGGGAGATACTTGTTCCAATGTATAAGGCTTTGATTAGGCCACACTTGGACTATTGTGCCCAGATTTGGTCACCGGGTTTTCAGAAGGATGAAGAGATGTTGGAAAGGGTCCAAAGGCGACTGACTAAGGTAGTTTCTGACCTCTGGAATGTTGAGTATGAGGAAAGATTGAAAAGATGTAATTTGCAGAGTCTCGTGGAGAGAAGGAAGAGGGGAGATATGATAGAGACCTACAAGTTGGTAAGGGGTTGTTATAGGATCAATGGTGGAGAAGTTCTACAGAGAATAGTGGGAGATCAGGGGAGAACCAGAGGTCATCCCTGGAAACTGTATAAGGAGGGTGTGAGTAAGGGAGTGAGAGGCAGGTTTTTTTCGTGCAGAGTTGTGAGTGATTGGAATGCCTTGCCTGAGAGCGTGGTGTCTGCAAGTAGTTTGAATGTGTTTAAGACACGGTATGATGAGATGTGTGTGTAAGATAAAAGGACCTCCTAGATGAGTCTTTGACTCCATGAGGTCTTGTTTAATAATAATAATAATAATAATATTTCAGTAGGAAATTTACAGAAATATGTAGGAAAGTTATGTACAAATGTAATTAAACAAGTCATGAGAAGTAGAAGATAAATTATCATGAATGTTGTGAACATATTAAAAATTGCTTAGAAATGGAGAAAAGGGAACCAAAGTTCAGAGGTACTGTCTTCCTTAATCACCTACCCTGGTGTTTGTGATGATTTAAAAAACATTTCTTTGATTAACTAAAATGAATGTGACATCATACTTTTTTTTTCATTGCAACTTTAGACTTTATTACTAGAAGGCATAGGTCAGCAAATGCTGTCAGCAACACAATATCATCAATAATTGATGTTAAGCCAACAAATATGAATAAATATTATAGTCTCGTCCCCTGTATATGCTTAAACACTACGAGATGCCACGTGAAATGTGTAGATATGGAAGTCTGTGACAGAAGCAAGGCTTGGGGAGTGGGGGGAAGTCATAGTCAAAGATGCTAGTTTCTCACCAGCAAAATGGAAAACCATCTATGAATGCACTATGAAGACAGGATTAGCCATCTTAGCAAAAATTACACAAGCCAATTAATTTGGCAACCATAACAGGCTACTAAGACTAATTTTACAGTGACTATGACACATAATTCGAAAGGCTTGTTCAGATGAATCAAGTACAACTCTCATTGTACCAATCTAAAAACAAGAAGAAAATTGACCAAAAAAAAAACAAGTCTTAAAAAAATAAAATGCTGTTAGGACCTGTATTAGAAAACAAAGAAATAAGGAATGATCTGCTCAGGCTTAACAAATAACAACAAATTTAGAAGAAAACTGTCAACAAGAAACTGGTAAGGAAATCTTACATGTATTGGACTATCACAGCATTTTCTATATATGCAATGAAATTATGGAGCCATATTCAAAGAAATGATGATGGTGTGATGAATTATTGGTTGATTTACACATTCTAATGAAAATATCTATTACATCTATCTAAGCATGACATACATAAAATCTTAAATACAGCAAGATGAAGCAAAGAAATCTGTTATGAAATATAGGTGTTTCAAATTAAAGTACCCCTATTTAGAGCAATCTGTAAAGAGAACCAGGACAAAACAAATGCTGTGTGGCTGATAACACTACATAGCACTGTCTATAGCAAAATGCATCTAATCTGTTGAAAGGTTTCATCCATGATTTGCAATTTTGTTGTTCAAATCTGCCAGGTGAAGAACTCTGCTCCAAATACACCATGCTTCTGATGTAACCCTAACCCCAAAGTCACAGGGGTTAAGGTCTGGCAAATACAGTGGCCATTCCATAATTAATTAATTATCATATGATGATACAGCAGCCATGAGTTCCCTTTATGGGAATGTGAGGCACCATCTCAGTCCCTCAAATTTTATCCGGGCTCTGGAACCGCATAGCTGACGAATCAGGCCTATGGCTGGGTCAGTATTCCTGACTAATCCGTGTGTGTGTGTGTGTGTGTGTTCATGGGACCGGTTTGCTTGCTTACAGGATGAAAAACCCCAGGTAAACTGGTGGAAAAAACCCTGCTGTTCATGCCCAAGACCGGCTAACTTGGCTGAGGAAGATCCTTAAGCTCCTCACATCAGGCCATTCCATAGAGAATAAGTGATTGATTACTCTATCTTCTGTGAAATTGATGCCAGAATTCTTAAATTTCACATCCTATGTGGGGGGGGGATACTCAATCTTGCATAACACTGTTGTGCTCAGGCATCCTCTTTGCTGCAGTTGTGGGATGATGAAACTGTTCAACATGTCCCAATAACATGCAACTGTGACTATGCAAGCATAGGTCCGGTTTGATAGATTTCTTTGAAGAAAAATGGTCCAATAATGAACATGGCCATAAATCCTATCCATGCTGTGAAACTTTAGCAAGTGTTGTAAAGAACTTGTCGAAATGCATGTAGATTCCCTGTATCCCAGATGTGGCAGTTTTGAATGTTTACTCTTCTACAAACATGAAAATATGCTTCATCATTCTATAAGATGTTCCAAGGCCAATCCTTGTCCACCTCCATGTGTGCCAGAACTGCCAATGCAAACGTTTCTCGAGGCTGGCATTTCATGTTTGCTCTCCATTGTGTATGGCAAACCTAACTGTCTTGATATGGCATGTGCACTGCATGAAACTACAGCTTCTCATTTGACTGCTCAACAACTGCAGCTGCAACGTCGTCAGTCATTTGTGAGTAGGATATTAATTTGTAGGATTTGTGAGTAGGATTTTAATTTTTCAAGCCCTGATTTATCACATTTGACTTTCACTGTGGCAAACTTGTAAGAATACTTTGTTATAATAAAAACTTGTTATAGTGAATTTCCATTGAAATATACTCAGATGAGACTTTTCAGTAATCCATTGTAAGTAAATGAATTTGCTGTAATGGAAAAAAAAAAAAAATTTCAATCACAAATACAAACCTTCAGATCTTCTAAAGACTGTAACTCATTCTGTATGTCCACTGAAAGAATAATAGCATTATGATAACACAATTCTCCCCAGTCTTGACTAAAAGGAGCACGGCATTTATTTCCTTCCAAAGAGGATAGTGCTTCCGTAAGGCTGTTATTAATATCATCAGCATTTGCATGCAATGAATTTTGTTTTTCAATCAATTCTAATGAATTGTCTGTACTGGATCTGCTTAAATCTGCAATTTCACTCTGCAATTAACAAAACAATGCTTGAAATTATTTTCCAAAATTCAGTTTTGGAAACTAAAAATGTTTTACATTTAGAAAGTATTGAAAAATAATTGAAAAGTTGACAATACAGATTAGCACCAAAAACACATGTGTTTTATATATTTTATACATGCTTTTTTCTTGCTGCTGTTATTATGTTAGCCATAATAATTACAAATTAATGATTAAGCTTTCAGTAATCATTACCAATAATGAATGTTTTCAATAAGAGCGTAATTTCTCGTAGAATACATTGTACTTTCTAACACAGTGAAAATCATGCGAATGAACTTTATTCCAAAACTTAAACTAAAGAATTTTTAGGTTTAATCAATGAATTTCAATATTATTACAAATGGCAAACTATTTATTTATTAAGCCAGTTATTAGAAACAACAAACCAATGGAGATTTTTTATTGCATTCTAAAGCGTATTCAAGTATTATCACATTACCATATATCCAAATTCTCTCCCTCAAATGATTTGGGTCATTTTTTTTTTAAATATGATATTTTTCACAAATCCATATGGGAAAAAAAAAAAAAAAAAAAAAAAAAAAAAAATCAAATGCTGTTAGGTCAGGACTTCTGGAGAATACACTACTGGTTCACAAGTTCTACCATCCCTAAATAGTAGTCATAAGCAACACACTTCACACATTAAAATTAAAGATAAAAAAGAGGTTTTGCTGACATTCCTAAACTATTTCAGTTATCTATTACAATACAGGTACCTCTACCTTATATACCCCTTGAGTGATATTGTCAAAACCCAAAATCTTTCTCCATTAACTTATGTATACAACCTATATATACAGATTGCTATAACCTTAATGGATTTCTCTCTTCTTATATATTTACATCCATTAGTAACTAAGCAATACAACTCAATTGTGTTTTTCTGTGAGGATGCTAAAAGTCAGATTCAGATCCAAAGGATAAAAATTATGGCACATCTACTTTTCTTACTTTAATTCATTTCTGTTGTATATGAATAGCAACAAAGCATGTTTCAAACCTTCCTGTTCTGTTGATTTTGGACAGTGTAGAAACTATACATTTTTTAAGAAAAAAACAACAACAACTATGTATTGTATTATTGCGATAAACTTAACAGATTAAAATAAAAATTAGCTAAAATCTTATTCACACTAATATTTCTCTAGCGTAACATCTTTAGACTTAACAAAATGATTGTGAAAAAAACAATCAAGTCAAGTACATAATCATGCTAGAAATGTAAAACAAATATCACATTTATATATGTAAGATCATCAGTTAATTAAGTTAACAGATTTTGTACTAGACTTGATTGTTCTTTTGTCCTCCATTGTCCCACAGAAGGTTCTCTTAAGGAAAAATGGAGGAATTTTCTCTAAAGAGAAGTCTTTAGAGAGGTAGATAACAAAAAAATGGAAAAGCTGGTCCTTATCAAAGATGAAGAGTAGGAAACACCTAAACAGAAGAGCAGGAAATGGATTCCAGACATAGAGAAATATTTTTTAAAAAATTCAGAGAAAGGGCAAGGCATATAATGGGAAGTACATGCTGAATTTCTGTTCAGGACATGGCCTAGTCACTATTAACACCATGTTTCAACAAAAAGATGTGTACAAGCTCATGGAGAGAAAACAAGAAATAAGAAAATAATCATTCACTGTGTTCTTGTTGATGGTGATATCTTCATGTTGGTTCAAGACACGAGAGTGTACGGGAAAACTGGAAGTGATCATCACTTAGTCTAATTAGGATAAAAAGATATTATTATTATGTGACACCTCCAACATTGATAATCTGAAAAACAGTAACATAAGATCAAGCTACTCTAGTGAAATCAAAGCAGAGCTTAATAATATTGAAGAAACTGAAAATATTGATACTCTATGGAATGAAATTAAGGGTTGTATAAACAGAGCATCTGAAAAAGTTTTAGGATTCCAAAATATTTCATACCATAACAAATGCTTTAATAACAGATGCAAAGAAGCAATGGAAATGAAAAAAGAAGCTAAGCTTAAATGGTTTCAAAACCAACAGGACAACAATAACTATTCAAAACTATAGATCTGCTAGCAGAGAATCAAACAAAATTATTAGGCAAGAAAAAAGACAATAGCTAAAAGAATTAATTGATAAAACTGATAAAGAGAATACATATAAAAATGCAAGAAACCTTTTTCAAGGTATAAATAAACTAAAGACAGGCTATTAATCAAGAACTGCAATAATTAATGAAAATAAAGGACAAATTATTGCAAATGACAAACAGATGGCTGAAAGGTGGAAGGAATATTTCAAACAGCTGCTAAACTGCCAAAATCCCCAAGCAACATTCCTAGCCAAAATTTACTCTACTTGTGAACCGGAAGTCAAAGAGTCATCATTTAGTGAAATAGAAACAAGCATTAAACTCTTAAAAATAATAAAGCTGAAGGATTTGATAAAGTCACATCTGAACAAATTAAATATAGAGGAAAAGAATTAACTAACAAACTGTTCACACTAATTAATCTCATATGGAAAAATGAAAAACTGCCAGAAGACTGGAAAGAATCAATAATAATCCCCATCCACAAAAAAGACGATAAAACGAAATGTGAAACAATAGAGCATCTCACTTTTAAATACTAGTTACAAAATCCTGTCTCATGTTATCCTAAAAAGAATAATTTCATATGCAGAGGAGATTCTTGGAGAATATCAGGCAGGATTCAGAAGAAATCGATCAACCATTGATCACCTTTTTACCTTGAGACAAATTCTAGAGAAAAATTGAGAATACAATAAAGAAAGTTATAATCTCTTCATTGACTTCCAAAAAGTATATGATAGCATACATAAAGACAGCCTATGGAATATCCTAAAGGAATTCAGAATACCAGAAAAATTAATCAGATTGGTCAAAATGTGTGTACAGGAAAATCAATGTAGAGTCTGAGCTAACAGCATATTGTCAGAGCCATGCAACATCTCCACAGGTTTAAAACAAGGAGATGAAATATCACCTATACCCTTCAACATAGCTTTAGAAAAAGTAATTCGAGAACAACAAAAAGTACTGTATCATGCTCTGCATCATTCCTGGGGTATGCAGATGATGATATTATAGGAGAAAGTGCAGATGATATAACTGAAACTTTTATAAACCTTAAAACCTCTTCCAAAAAACAGATCTTAATATTAACCAAAATAAAACAGAATATTTAAAAGTATCTAGAGATAATGATCTCAATAAGCCATCAACTATTCAATTTGCTGACATGATACCGAAAAACTCCATACAATTTAAATATCTAGGCGCTATAATAACTAAAGATAATAAGATCCAAACAGAAATAAAGATGAGAATCCAAGCAGGTAATAAATCTTATTTCTCACTTCAGCACCTCCTCTCATCTAAAAATCTGTCATATGAATCTAAAATAAATACCTACAGAATGCTAATTAGACTAGTTGTATTATATAGTGCAGAGAGACATGGAATATAACAAAAGCTGATGAAGATCAATTACAACGCTTCAAAAACAAAATCTTGAGAAAAATATTTGGTCCAGTTAAAGATCCTGTGACAAATGAATGGAGAAGGAGAACGAATAAAGAACTATGAACGTTGTCAGAAGCCACTAATAATAAATGAAATCAGAGCCAGTCGAATGAGATGGTCAGGTCACCTGAAAAGAATGGAGGATAACAGGCTAGTGAGGAGAACCTTTTCACATCACCTAAATAGAAGACGTCCCAGAGGAAGAACCCGCAGAAGATGGATGGAGAACAATGAAATGGACATAAAAGAGCTGAGGCTGCAAAACTGGAAGGAGTTGGCTAAGGATAGGAAAAAATGGAGAACTGAGGTGCTTGCAGAGGAAAGAAGAAAAAGAAGAAAGACACCTCCAAGAAATCTAAGGGCTCAGTGCGGGAGGGACACTATGCCACTAAACACAATTCACTCTCTCTCTCTCTCTCTCCTACTTAATCCTCCAACTATCTGACACTACACCCAACAATCTGCCAATGCACCATGGAAAGGTTCAGAGAAACTCGTGCTGACGTTCTTGACATTTCCAAAGCTTTCAACTGTGTGTGACATCGAGACCTACTAAACAAATTGTCATCCTTTGGTCACCCTGCCATCCTCTATAATTAAGTAACCAGCTTTCTCTCTGGTTATTCTCTGCAAGTCATGGTAAATGGCCCCATCTCTTCGAGCTTCACCACCAATGCTGGAATGCCTCAATGCTCTGTCCTATCACGTACTCTCTTCTGTACATAAATAACCTACTCACAATCACCACTAATCCTATCTACAGCTTTTAAGATGACAGTACTTTCCACTCATTCTACTCATTTGGCAACCCAGGCTACTAGATAATCTACAAGTAGTGCCTTAAACATTGATCTACATACTATCCTTCAATGGGACAAGGACAACCCTGTCATATTCAATGCCACCAAAACAGAGTCTTTCCTTTTCAAAAGGGTTTGCAGCTCACCTATCCCTACCCTCAAAATCACCAGACAAGATCAGATCTCTCTGCTTGGTAATATTTACCTCCAGCCTCTCCTGGCATAAACACATCACCTGAATGACCTCCTCAGCATCCAAAAAACTAGGCATTCTTCTTTGTCCAAGAGGCTATTTTACACCCAGCCAACTCTTTAACTACTATATATGTCAGTGTATAAGACGACTCTCAAATACTACAGAAACTCGAATACTACAAATACTCGAAATCATGGGTCATCTTATATGGCAAGTATAAAAAGGGAAGCTTAATTTCTTGGATGAACATTTAGGTAGTTACAATACATCGTTATATAAGAAAATGGGCAGTGTTTATAAACAAATCAGATTAATTTTTTGTTACATAAATTTATTTAAAATATTACAATAGATCTAAGATCTAATAAATGGTTCTGCAAAAGGATGGAAATGGCAACGACAACGGCACCAGACTATGACTTTAGGCAACTGGAACATCTTTTCTCTGACAGGGAAGTAGTTGGAACTGGTCAAGGAAGCCAAGTGCTACCGGCTAGACTTAGTCAGGCTTTCTTTGACCAAGAGGAGAGGCTCTGAAATTGTTGACCTGGATAAGGGGTGGAAGCTCTACTACTCTGGTGTGAGCCCGACAATGTCTGCTCAGACGGGTGTGGGGATACTCACAAGCCCCCAGCTGTCAGACTGTGTTGCTGAGTGGATCCCATTGGGGGGAAACGGGTATGTGTGTTAAGGCTTCAGATGAAAAAACCATTATTTGGCTGTGGTGCAAGCCTATGCACCTAATCTGGAGTCAGAATACTCTGCCTTCCTAGAGGAAGTGGCTGCTGCTTTTGACAGGGTGGCAGACATGGAATCAGTCCAGCTAATGGGTGACTTCAATGCACATGTTGGAACAGATGACCAGACATGGAGGGTGTGGTTGGGAGGAACGGCACCCCTAACCTTAATGCGAATGGGTTGAAATTATTGGACTTCTGCTGTACTAACAGCTTGTCCATAATGAATACCTTCTTCCAGCAACGAGAAGTCCATAAGTATACCTGGTACAAGGATACACTAGAACAAAGGTCTCTGATTGAATTCTTTATAGTCTCAGCAGACCTATTTTCCTCAGTGTTGGACATTCATGTGAGAAGAGGAGCAGAACTGTCAACTGACCACCACCTTGTTGCGTGCACTCTATGGCTTCAGAAACCAGATGCTACCATCAACGCTGGTAGGCCTAAGCAGCTATACCACGTGAAATGGGAGGCATTGGAAAATGAGGCTGTGAGGAAGAATTCTGCAGATGACATTTCCTCCAGGTTCAAAGAGATTCCCAAGCATACTGCAGATGTTGAGGAGGAGTGGAAGCTGTTCAGAACAGCTGTCGCTGCCTCTGCACTCTCATGCTGTGGCAGAAAGTGGCTCGGCGTAGCAATGGGCAGTGAGAAAAGGACACCTTGGTGGAACCAAGAAGTCCAAAAACTGTCCGGGTAAAGAAGGAGTTCTACCTAACATGGCTTAGGGTCAGGTCACCTGAGATACATTTGCAGTATTATGAGGCACGAAATGCTGCTGCTGAGGCAGTAAAGACAGCAAAGCAGAAGGCTTGGGAATCCTTTGGAGAAAGATTAGACTCATCCTATGCAAATGCAAATGCAAACATAGTATTCTGGCAGACCATCTGCTGCCTTTGAGGGAGGAAATCGTGCACAGCAAAGGCAATTAAGGCCTCTGATGGTGCACTTTTAACAACCAAGAAAGATATCCTCCACAGAAGGAGGGAATACTTTGAGAGCCTTCTTAACCCAGGTGGCCCAGCAGTTGTGGACATCCAAGACGCGCAGATCGGGGCAATGACTAGTCTCACAGCAGAAGAGGTCCATTTAGCAAAAAATCGCTAAAATCAGGCAAGGCTGCTGCCAATGATGAAATTCGGCCCGAAATGCTAAAAGCCTTAAATCGAGATGGTGTTCTCTGGCTGACTCTAGTGTGTCAGGCTGCTTGGATATCTGGGCGAGCACCAAAGCAATGGCAGACAGGCATAATAATACCAGTCTTCAAGAAGGGAGACCAGAAGGATTGCAGTAACTATCATGGCATCTCTCTGCTCAGCCTGCCTGGGAAAGTGTATGCTAGATGCTTGGAAAGACGGTGCAGGAGCATAGTTGAGTCAAAGTTCCAGGAAGAACAATGTGGCTTTTGTCCTGGTAGAAGCACAACTGACCAAATCTTCACTTTAAGGCAAGTCTTTGAGAAATCTTGGGAATATGCCAAGAATGTCTACGCATGTTTTGTGGACTTGGAGAAGGCATATGACCGGGTTCCTCGGGATAAGCTTTGGCAAGTAGTACAGGAGTATGGAGTGGATGGCCAACTATTAGCTGCCATCAAGTCCCTGTACGAATGCCCAGAGTTTTGTGTCAGGGTAAACAGCACAAAGTCTGAACCTTTCACAGTCTCTGTTGGCCTCCACCAAGGATGTGTTCTGTCATCCCTCCTTTTCATAATATTTATGGACTGGATTGATAGGCACAGCCGAGGCAGTGAGTGTGTCAGAATTGGAAGATGTAGCATTGGACGTATGCTTTTTGGAGATGACCTAGTTCTGCTTAGCTCTTCCACAGATGACCTCCAGTGGACCCTGGATAGGTTTGTAGCTGTTTGTGCAGACGCCGAAATGAAGATCAGTGTGGCCAAAACTGAAACATTTGTGGTCTCAAGCCAACCATCCCAGTGCACTCTACATGTAAGTGGAGTCCCAATGAGGCAGGTGGAGACGTTTAAATACCTTGGGTCCATATTCACGAATGATGGAAAATGGGACATAGAGCTAGATACTTGAATTGGCTTAGCAAGCTCAATATTGCGGAAGCTTGGCCGCTCGGTAGTATTGAAGCAGGAGTTAAGCCAGAAAGCAATGCTGGCTGTCTTCAATACAGTCTATGTCCCAATCCTCACCTATGGTCATGAGAGTTGGGTAATGACCGAAAGAATTCAGACACGAATCCAAGCGGCTGAAATGAGGTTCCTTCGAGGGGTTGCGGGGCTGACAAGATTCGACAGAGTCAGAAGCTCTGCAATTCGGGAAACCCTCACTACTCAACCGCTGCTTCTCCGTGTTGAGAGATCACAGTTACGTTGGTACGGGCACCTGGTCAGAATGCCACAAGAGAGGCTCCATCAGCAGGCCTTCTTTGCCAAGCCAGAGGGCGGGAGGCCATGGACTCGCTGGATAGATTATATCCAAAACCTTGGGTGGACACGTTTGGGAATCCCACCAGAACAGCTGAGCTTGGTGGCAGAGGATCGTGACCATTGGAAGTTCCTCTTGCAGCTGTTGCCCCCACAACCCAATTAGGAAAGGTGGGCCTTGAAGATGTATGTATGTATGTAAGTCTTAAAAAAACAAATAATAATTATTAACCTCAATTTTCATGTTAATTTTCTTCATCTGTTGAAAATAGTTCTTCACAGATTCATTGTTTAAATGATCATCATATGGATCCTAGTTTGAATCCGGTGAATTGATTTCATTTTCATCGTCATCAGTGTCCCACAACAGATCATCTTCCGTACCATCCATAAGATAAGAGACACCACACCTTTTTAAATTATTTTATTACAGTCCCTACTTTTACTTTATTCCATGCTTTGATCACAAAATTGCACAACATATCAAGTGATGCAGTGCACATAGATCTACCATTTGTAAATGATTTTTCACCAGTCAACATCCAATTATTCCACTCTTCTCACATGTGATCTTTAAATAATTTGTTCAAGCAGACATCTAGTGGTTGCAATATAGAAGTTAAACCACCTAATATTGCAAAAACTCGATGTACCTTAAAAAATTCCAAAGCACATTACATCGATTTTTTACATAGCTCAAGTCCCATGAGAACTGAAAATAATCGTTTGTGTCTATGCATATTTTGCAAAATATTAATGTAGTTAACCCTGTGGGAAGTGAATGTATTTACTGTTTTAACATCAAAAACAAAGGCAATGCTTTCCCAGGGGAACTTTGTATATGTATATAGTTATGTGTAAGAGTGCAGGAAAAGTTGTTTATTAGTTTTGCATATAAGAGTTGCTTACTGTGCTAACACCTTTAAAGATAGTATCTAAGAGTGCCGTTAGGTTTAGAGAAGTTTCCACGGCCCCGAAAGGAGAAGCAAAGTATCAAAGAGGTCCGCTAGTTTTATAGACAAGTGTTTGCTGCCCGGCAAAGAACAAAGATCGGGTCAAACTTAAAAGAAGATGAAAGAGTCATGCCGATTTCTTTGAGGTTTACTACACTTAGTGCAAGGTCGGGAGATCACATAATAAAAGGGACTGAGCCAAGCATAAGTAGCTTCCCGGTTCCAGTCACCAGAAAGAGGAGCTTCCAGGCTAGAGAGAGGGCTTCCAGACGTTGCCGAAGAAGGAAAGGCTTCCAGATGCCAGAGAGAGGGATCCCGGTTGAGAGTTGGCAGCAGTTCGAGCTATTGGAGACGGCAGTCGTCCAGGCATTTTCGGTGAGCCCAAGCAGAGGAAATAAGGCGATGTAAATTACCCGAAGCAACTTCACTCGGAAGATTTTCTTTTTTGCTGTGGGAGAACAACCTTTTGCCGGTCGCAGTCAACAGCCCACTATTTTCCCGATGAGATATTACTGAAGCCAGACATTCCTGGGAAAGTTCGAGATCTGAGATGAAAGAAATGCCATAAGACTGTAGTGAAAGACTTTTGACTGAATGTGCGATGCAGAGTTTTTTGTAAGTTCAAACCTTTTGTATATTCCCTCTCATAGCAGGTTATAGAAAGACTTTTAAGAAATTGTTCAATAGTAGCAAGTAGTGTCATTAAGAAAATTGACTGGCATATTGGAAGTTGATATAAAAATTGTAAAGATAATTTAACAGAGAGTTAGCTAACCTCTTTGCAAGTAAACTAGAGGTTTAATAAGTTGAATTTGTAAGCGGAGAGTAAATAAGATTGTGAGTTAAAGAAGTTAATTAGTGTTAAAGTAAATAGGTTATAATTTATGCTAAAGATTTTATAAATGGATAGAGAAAGCAATCTCCCTATTGTTTAATTCATGTATAATTTGTAAATAAATGCGTTTTAATTATTTGTTAAAAGAGTGCTGCCTGATCTTTTATTTTACAACTGCACTGTTCTTAAATAAATCGGACTTGTGAGTGGAAAATAAATTAAGGCAATAAAAACGTAGTTCAGTTACTTACGAACCACAACTGTTAAAGTAAACATTGATAAAAGAAACCGCTCATGAGAGAGAGTGAAATCTACTGGAAGTTTTATTTAGTCTTATGCCAATGAAATGATATATTGATGGCACAGTCTGACAAAAATAAATTTCCAATATTCATAGGCATTCGACTAGTAAATACAGAAGGTGGATAATCATAGTACGCAGTAGAGTAAATGAGAAAGGATAAGAGAGAAAAAGCACATTAAAGTAAAGCTATAAAGAATTAGGAATAGAATAAAGATAGAAGAGAGTAAAGATAAAGAGATATTACATATATAGACAGAAAAAATAATATACGTTTACAATGAACCAGACAGCCGAAGATATCACAATGGAATACACAGTAGGAAAAATTACAGTATAGCAGCAATTTTTGTGTTATTTTTTTCCTAGAAGACTTTTGGTATTCTCAATTAAATGACTACGAAACATATCCCATACTAATAAACTGAGTTTCTTCATTATACCACCTGGTCGCGTGTTCCACACATTATTTATCCATAATTTCACACCATTTTCGTCCATCCATCCTCTTTCGTGAATATGTACAAAAACACCTGAAGGATATTTTATCTTAGGTTTAGATTTACGTTTGAAGATGATCATTGGTTTTAACTAGGTTCCATCAGCCAAACATGACAACACAACTATAAACCTTGTTTTTTCATGACCTGTACTTCGAACTAGCACACTCTTACTACCTTTAGACTCCACCATTTTATTGCTTATCATATCAAAGCTCATAGCAGTTTCATCCATATTTCCAATATTTCACAATAGAAATTTACTTGTCTCAACTGAATAATAAATTTAGGGAAACTGGTAAGCTTGTAGTCGAGATCTGCTGGTAGTTTTTGAGCAATTTCCGTTTTTTGTTGTATTACCAGATTTTGTCTGTTCATAAAACGATTACACCATCCTGAAGGCTTGAAATTCTATACTTTCATCCAGATTCAATCTTGGCCATTTTAGTGCATATCCTCTAATCATATTTCTTGTAACGAGATAACCATTCTGCATTTGTTCGAATACCATTCTGCAACGTGATTTTCCAGTTGCGGACATCGGGTGATCCCTGTTCTCATCGCACATTTTTTCTTTGGCAATTTTTTTAAAATATCTTCTTTCCTCCTCCATTCTCTTACCATCTTCTCGGTTATGTCAAACTTTCTTGCAGCAGTACACAGAGGTGAGCTAAGAATATTTTAATGAAGGGCTCGCATCGTCGAGCAAAAAAAAAAAAAAAAAAAAGGAGAAGAGTAAAAATAGTGCATGTGCTTATTTTATTTTCAAACTTGGGCACATTCATTATAGAGGAGTTGAAACAATAATTCCAAATAATCTATACACTGCCGAATAGACTAATTTTTGTTAGGTTACCATATGAGTTTGTCGCTTAATATGTTTCAAAAAAAATTTTTTTTTTTTTGGAAAAAATAAAAAAGTAAACAAGAAGAACAAGGGGCTCGCAAATTTGAGAAAAATTTAACAAAGGGCTTGCACAAGCCCCTTATAGCTCACCACTGGCAGTACAGTTATTAGTTTGCTTTGCCATTTCAATTACCCTTATTTTAAATCGAGCTTCATACTTTCTTCGTTTTGTCTGGTTCCGTGATTTTAAATGATAACAATTTTAATAATCCTAAAATTTAAAAAAAAATTCAAAATTAATAATTAATTAAAATTGGGGCTAATCACTTTTAATTAGGGTAATTCACATAAATACTAAATCTATGCTATGCAAAAAAATAACGGAATAACGGATATGTATAGATATAAAAATAACAGATATAACAACAATACCTAACGTTGCATTAATACAAGAAAGAAGAAGGGGGGGGGTCATCTTATACAACCGACATAAGCTTAAAACCTGAAAATAGCCTAAAATTTAGGCCTCGTGTTATATGCCGGTTGTCCTATATGCCAACATATACAGTATATACAAATCCCAAATCCATCTATGCTTAGAATAAATACTGCTCACATGTTTGGGGTGGTGCACCAAAAACATTCCTAAAAATCCTTGACCCTGTCCAGAGAAGAGCAATTCGGATCATAGATGATCCATCTCTTACAGATTCACTTCAACCTCTATCTCACATATGCAATATTTTGGCACTGTGTATTCTACAACTTCCATGGTTTAATGTAAGCTCTAAAGCATACAGCTCAGCAGCAGTTGTTACATTGTAGTAGGATATGAGAAGATGGTGTGCCATCTGACAGCAAACAATCCCACTAGAACTTCTGATTTTGTAATAACAGTGTAAACACAAAAGCAGAATATCTGATTCTATGAGCTTCAAAGAGCAGCTAATAGACAATGGAAGGAGTGGAAAATTTGTATAGCCTGCATAGTTTTTGGCAGTGGTGGAAGAATCCGTACAACACCCATCAGACTGTCCTGCCATGGATAAAAAAATAGCTGGCCACATGGAATGATACTGGTTTTATTTTCATAGAATACAACAGAGACAGCTACTGCCATCGAACAGGGTCTAGCCAACGTAGAGTACTCTCTGACAACAGATAACTTGCTCGGGCCCAAGCATGTTTAAAAACAATTGGGTTTGCTATTGTAAGATATGTTGTGGAAAATATCCCAAGCTTTCTTCTGGCCTTCTTTGGCTGCTATGCAATCATCATTCTATCATGGCTTACAAAAATGTGGAAACTGACTAGATATTTTAGGAATTGCAGTTGTGGCAGGTTGGGTAATACACTCTGTAATATGATTCACTGCACTGCTGATAGAGGAGCTCGCTGCTGCATAATCAAATTCTGCTAGTGAGCAAAAGGTCGGCCAGTCAGCTTGCTCAATTTCCCATCATGATATCTGTGATGGTTACTAATGTAAAAAGGCTGGTATCATGGGGAAATGGTTACTTCCATATAAGTTGTCTTCAGTTTCCCACGTGAACAGTGGGAAGAGGGAGAGTGAGCAGACAGTGAAGTCAATGGCAGTGAATGTTTAGGCAGGATTGTGGAAAGAGGAAGAGATTGTTGTTGTTGTTCAGCATATACTCAAAAACTTTTCCTCAGATTTTCATTTGGGCACTACGCCATAGTGTTGTGTCCATTTAAATCCCCAATTAAAAGTAATGGAATGGTAACTATAATACCACATCATTAAGATAATCCTGAGAGATATCTGTTAATGCAACATAGTGTTATCAGAGTTCCAACCAAGAATTGGATGGCAACTGCCCCCATGTAGATGTTAAGTGGGATGCTGAAAGGGGGATGTGGTTGTCCACTAGGACTGTGACTCCTCTGTGAGCAGGTGCATCAGGTATGTTTCCTGCATGCAATACTGGCATATACTTCTACAAGAGAGCCTTGATGCCACTAATGTTCAGTTGGAATCCACAAAAATTCCATTGCTGGGATGTTTTCATTATTTCTTTATCAAGAAAAATATCTAAGATCTTATCATGTTGAACTTCCACTAGAGCAGGGGGGGGGGGGGGAGATGAGATATCCATGCTATCTGCAAACAGGCCATCTGTTTAAGGGTCTGAATTTTTGATCCTCTGTGGATCAAAAATATTTTTTTTTTAATAGGAGGATTTTCATGTTTCATGTAGCGAGACTATTTCTGGCATGTCCTCAGGGATGAGTCTATATCATTTTTTCTCTTGATTTGCTCTAAGGACATAGAAATGTTGTAGTTGTAAGAAGGTAGGATTGACATGTTTGTCAACATACATACTGACATTTTCATTATAGTTGCCTTCATAGTGTAAGAGGGTTTAGTAGATGTTGCTACTTGTGGTATGTATCTCAATGTAGACCAAGGCATCATCTGTTTTTATTTTTTGGATCCCCTTTTCATCCTTCCATCTTTGTCATGCTCAGAAATAGGCTGGATGGTCTCCTTCACAAGCATTTCAGTGTTCTGCTCTTACACTCTTTTTTCCTCATGATCTTTACTGCCACATCAAACACAGATGGCAAAGCCATGACAGGCAGTTTGAGAATGAAGCAGCATAATGGGTATGGGATAAACAGCTTTACTGGATAGTTGAGATACATGCTTTGAGAGATGTTAGTGGCTTTGGTTTGTTGACAGTAAGGATGATGCTCTTGGTGGAGGATCAGGTGCCTATTCCTACATATAAAGCAATAGATCTCCTTGAGTTCAATGCAGATCTCCTTATCCAAAACATCAAGGAAGTCCTGGTCTAATATTAAGCCTCTAGATAAGTAAGTTTTTTGAGGGGTAACCATAATTCGTATTCCCCCCAATAGATGTTGCATGAAGTAATTTTTCTGACTGTGTTATTGCTGCTGCTTCAATAAGAATACTCCTGAATGTAGTTTCTTTAAAGGCTTTGAAGATCCTACCAACCCTTCTAAACCCATCTGGATGAAGAATGACATTTTTCCAAGTGGAATGGACGTTTCCCTGCTAATGCAGGATTAAAAAAGTGGTATTTTTTTGCAGTTGCTGGTGTTTTTTGTTTCTTATTTTGATTTTCATATTTGATTATGAAAATCATAGAAATATGATTCCTTCTACAGGAATCATAGAAATATGATTCCTGTAGAAGGCCGGAACTTGATAAGTGTCCTGAAAAAATTATGTCCTGAGACAATGAAAAATTATTTATCTCAGGAGAAGTTTGGTACAGTGTCAGAGCTTCCAATGCATCAAGGAGTCACAAATGGGCAGCCATTCTCTGGCAAGCAATGAATGCACTCAGGAGTGGTGTCCAGGGTAGCTCAGGAATGCCAGAGCTACCCTGGACACCAAATCAGTACCGCAGCATGCCTTGGGCTCTGTCTGTGGACCATGGGGAAGGAGACTTGATGCAACAGCAAAGATATTGCTGTTGCTGTTGCAGGCAAGTCCACTAACTGCTCTAATTCCAGGACTGCCTATCTTGCCAAAGCAGAAGCCAAAGTAGCATAAAATGACCAGGGTCCTGTCTTCCAGATGTCCATGGGTCACACTACATGGCAGCAAGGTGTCAATAATGATAGTCTGAAAAACTGAAAGCCAGGATAGCAAAAAAAAAAAAAAAAAGACTCAGGGAAAAGTAGACCAAAGAATATGGAGGGAAAAAACTATAATAAAAGAATAAATATGGAAAAGGCCAGCACCATCACTGGGAAATTCCCTCTCCACCATAAACAGGTACCTCATATGGAGGAGGGGGAGGGGATACTGAAAATTTCTAGTAAGTCAGTCAACAGATACAATAAAATAATATAGACAAAAATGTAAGAGTTAAGCTATGCATAAAAGTAGCTAAACAAAATTCACTGGAAGACTCCATAAGAACATAGAAAACAAATAAATATCAGAAAGGTGGTAACATTTTCTGAAGGCTATAAAAAAAAACAAAGTTTGCATGTGAAAGTATCTTCAGGACTGTTTGCACACACTTGGATAAAGGATTAAACTAAATTTATTATAGTCTGACCAAGTGAAAAATAAACTTTTAACATCTTTCTCTCAATCCAGAGTAATTTCATAAAAAGGTGGAACACCTTTTGGCAGCTCCTATAGGAAGAGATGACCTTGCTAATGCTTCTGCCTGGTATCTCCACTTGGGCCTGGCTCCCACTGAAGAGACCTCAATAAAGGTCGAAACTAGTCTGGGTGGCGGCCCTTCCCTTAATGCATAATATTATACATATCCGCAAGGAGATGTGTTTTGCATTAAAGGAGATGTGTTTTGCATTATGGGAGATACTGAGATAGGAATGTTGGAAGCTTGCTCCACCTTTGCAAGGAGTTGCCCGGTGTTGTACCACTTTACCCCAGTCCTGAAGATACTTTCAGGTGCAAACTTTGTTTGCACACACTTGGATAAAGGATTAAACTAAATTTATTATACTCTTACCAAGTGAAAAATAAACTTTTAACATGTTTATACAAGGAAAGGCTAACAGAAATCTCCAGACACAACAACATGATTTCTATATTATCGAAAGTAACAGAAGATGAGCTGTGATTTCCTTTTTTTGTAAGAAAGCAGACAAGCTTGCATTTTGGTGCTGTTGAAAGTGACTAGGTTATCCTCATCCCTACTAAAGAATAGTAATAAAGTACAGTATACCACAAGAAATTATATTCTGAATTTAATCCTTCATCAAAACATAAGCAAACAAAGTATGAACATGAAATATCTTCATAAGCAAGCTACTTGTACATAAATAAATAAATAAATAAATAATGCTGCAAACATTACACAAATTGTCTGAAAGAAAGTGTAAACTATCCAGACTGGGTTTAACCATTATTAAGGTCTCATTAGTGAGAGCTAGACCCAAGAAGATACTAAGATTAAATCAAAGCAGAAAACAGCAATTGTTATTATTATTATTATTATTATTCCAGGCAACTCCAAGGAGTCGACAGACTCATCGAGGGAGGCCCTAACATCATGTCAAGAACAACTATTCGACATTCACACAGTATCTATCATACTTTGCCTTGAACTCATTCACGGTTGTAGCACCCACAACAGACTCTGGAAGTTTATTCCACTCATTCACTACTCTCCAAGTAAAAAACCTAGCTCTAACACCCTTGTCAACCACATTCTTGCTCAGCTTCCATGCATGGCCCCTAGTCCTCCCACCACCAGTCCTATTTTCAAAAATATCTTCTGGATTAATCTTATAAAAACCCTTCAGTAATTTGAATGTCTCAATCATATCACCCATCTTCTGCCTATCGACCAATTTCTGTAACCCACAAATCTTCAACCTATTCTCATAAGGTTCATTCCACAGACCTGCTATCATCTTGGTCACTCGTCACTGGATCCTCTCCACTTCCTCCCCATCACGAAGAAACCCTGGTGCCCATAACTGGGCACAGTAGTCCAGATGGGGTCTTATCAAGGCTCGATACAGAGGAACAACAACTTGTTTGTCTCTGCATGTTAAAGTATTTTTCACAAGCCAAGTGATTTGATGAGCTGATTTAGCCACTTTTGCAATGTGCCCCCTAAACTTCAATTCCCTATCCACCAACACTCCCAAATCCCTGGCCTCATCAATCTCCTGGAGTACGGTTTCACCAATGTGATATACTGCTGCTATTCTTTTAACCCAAGTGCATAACCTTACACTTTGCCACATTAAATTGACATCCATTTTACCTAGCTCAGTCCTCCAAACGATCCAAATCATCCTGTAATATTTTGACATCCCGTGCACTCACAATTGCTCTACCCAACTTTGCATCATCAGCAAACAAGTGAATACTTCCTCTCAGATCCTTACCTATATCATTGATGAACAAATTGAAAACCAGTGGTCCAAGAACAGAGCCCTGCAGCACACCACTAGTCACAAGCCATCTTTTAGACTCCACTTCTGAATAAACCACTCTCTGGTATCTCTCCATCAACCACCCTCCTATCCATCTCACCAACCCTATATCCATCCCCATCTGCTCCAGTTTACTGATTAGGGTTCCATGTGGTATTCTGTCAAAGGCCTTGGCAAGGTCCAGTAGAATCACTGTAAACCCATTACCCTTATCCAGTTCAGCCGTCACTGTGTTATAAAACGTGAGGAAGTTACTAAGGCATGATCCACCCTTCACAAAACCATGTTGTCCCCCTCATACAATATCCCATTTTCATCTATCCAATCCTGTATTCTTTCCTTGACTAATTTCTCTAAGACCTTGACAATGATTCCTGATATGCTAATCGGTCGGTAATTTACAACAGCAGTCTTGGAACCACCTTTATGCAGTGAAACTCTATTCCCCTCTTTCCACCCCCTCGGGACTAACCCAGACCCGAGACTCAAATTAAACAAAATGGTCAAGGGTACTGACAATTCTTTAGCCGCTTCTCATATGACACGAGCTGGTATACCATCCAATCCCACAGATGTATTGACATTGAGGTTATGCAATAGACTACTCACCTCCACTTTATTCACCACAATTCCCGTATAATCTACTGGTTCATTCGTTTCTGCAATGTCACCACCTGGATGACATATTCTTGCAAAGTGCTCACTCAGTAACTCAACTATATCAACTGATTCAGTTACCTCCCTACCATCAGCATTCTTTAAAATCATTTTGCCATATACATTTTTCCTTTTACTTGCAACATATCGAAAAAACTGTTTAGGATTCTCTTTAGCCTGCATGGCCAATGTTCTTTCGTAATCCTTTTTTGCTTTTCTTACCACACTCGTTACCCTTCTGGCCTGTGCTTTATACCATTCATGTGCCTGCCGGTCACTTTTCTCCTTAAATTCCCTCCATAGCTGTTTCTTTTTTTGCAGCTCAAGCTTAATGGTGTTATTCATCCATTTAACCTCTACTTGAGTTATTATTCGGACTCTAGGTATACAGTCAGCCATTGCTTCATGCAAACACTTCTTAACTGCCTCCCATGCACTATCAACTTCTAGTCCTTGCAGTTGTACATGTCATGGCACTGAACCAATCAAACTCCTAAGCTTATCATATTTTCCAGCCCGATAATTCCACATGTACCCTGTCTTAATTGTAAATTCCACACCTTTAGCCACCTCCCAAGTCAAGACCCTATGATCACTCTCACCAATTGGTGGCAATGTGGTCATATTTGTTACAGTTAAATCCTCAGATGTCATTACTAGGTCAAGCACTCTCTGACCCTAGTATTTTCCATTACATGCTGTCGCAGATAGTTATCCCTTAATAACCGCATAAAATCCAATTCCTTCCTCCCGTGTGTCCTCTCCTCACTCCAATCAATGCGACCATAGTTGAAATCTCCCATAATAATCACCCTCCTACCACCCATTTCTTCTATTTGCTTGTGCATACTGTCACCACCATCTTTTCCATCACCTGGTCTATAGCAGCACAATTGTATATTTTGTTCTGCTAGCCACAATCTCACACCAAATGGCCTCAAATGTGCTCTTTCCTCTATCCTGCAATTCATCTTCTATTCTCCTTGGCTGCAGCTCATCAGCTATCATCAACAATATGCCTCCCCCCATTTTATTCTCCCTGTCATTCCTGAACACACTATACCCATCACATTCAATCCCACTAGCTATATCATCTACAGTCAGCCATGATTCACTAATACCAATAACCTGTGGTCTGGAAGTGCCAACCATGGCCAAAAACTCTTCCTTCTTGTTCCTAATACTCCTAGCATTAGTGTACATGAATTTAAGACCCTCATTATCCCCAACTCTACCTTGATGCCTTATATTAACTATCCCATTCTGATTTGTTGTCCTTATTCGCTCGGGCATATTATACTCATTCATACATTCAACTGCCTCCCTGAGGACTGTATATCTACTCCCCCCCCCCCTTAATAAATCTAGTTTCCCTGATTTTACACATCCACTACATTCAGGAACACTTTTTCAAGTCTCCTTATACCGTATCCATTCAAATGCAAGCCATCCATCTTATATAGATCCTTTTGCCCATCGAACTCACTCCACACGTCCACAAATTCCACACCACTCGTCATACATGACCCACGCATAAAGTCATTTGCAATTATGGCCCTCCTTTTAAACATTTCACTGTCATACCGTGGCAAAAGACTAATCATTCTAACTCTCTCACTCTTTTCTTTTGCTACCTCAAACAATTCATTCAGGTCCTCTATCATTTCCATTTTATCTCCTTTCAAATCATTCGTACCTGCCACAACAATCATTTCTTTCACCCGTTCCTTTTGTTCTCTAATAGACTCAGTTACATCCTTTATGGTCGCACCAGGTTGGTACGATTTTGTCAAATCCTCTACTAACACACCTCGAACTAATGAGTCTCCATACAGCACTCTATCCTTCATTTTGTTCATGTTCACACTCATACGCTTATTTTTCCTATCATACTTTTTATTATTGGCTGTCTCATTCAGTCGACTTTTGCTCATACACTCTAGCTGCTGTTTTGCCCTTTGTATCGCACCACTCAACAACGCGATCTCATGCATTGCTTCTATCTCATCTTTTTAATTCTCTGTAAAACCATTAATATGCTCTGAATTAATACTATTGTTAACACCCTCACAGTTCTCTGGTACAACCTCGCCATTTCTTGTCATATTACTATTTTCTTCATTCTGAAGTTTGACAAAAATATCACACTCACGACCCGAAATACACTTTAATTCCTCATTCTCCCTACATTTTCTACACACATTCACTCCTTTATTATCATCTAACCACACTCCGAACGCACTCCGCAAAGCCTACATCTCGCAGAGATAGTACACTGAATCATCTCCTTTATATTACCGTTCTTGAATAAAGATGGCAAACCATCATTACTGGCTGCCATTTTCCTTTGTACGGGAGCCATACTTACTTCTAACATATTTTATCAAATTATAAAATGAAACACCAAAAAACACACAAACAGATGCACTAAGATACGCAAGGCAAACAAAACTACGTAATATTCAAGTAATTTTATCAACGATAACTTAAAATAGCACTTATCTTATCACAAGCTTTCAACACACACACACATACGACTACGAATCCCTCTAGCGGCTGCCCTTGTTATGGTGAGACGATGCTATCGATTTGAAATCAACAGCTCTTACATGCAAATAGCCTAGTTGAAGATACTTCGAGCACAAAATGTGTTTGCTCATACTAGGTTAAAGGATTAAAACAAGAATGCAATTTCTTGTCTAGTCTAATTTACTTTGGAACCAAATGAGAAACTTTCTACAACAGCAACAGAGATCAACAACGAAGCATATTATCAATTACATCCAATTTCAAGACTACTGAATGTCTGGACTAGATTACCACAGCTTAAATGTCATATACTATGGCAGAAAGTGGAATTTTTAACACAGTTCCTTTTGTAACATTATTCAAAGAATCTTGTGAGGCCTTTCTACCAACAGTCTCACTTGGCTAAGAACAATTCCATGTTGATTTCTAGCATTCTGAAAATGGCAAGTAGTATTCATTATTACAAAATTAAAAACTCTATAATACTAGAAATTGACTGAATCTTACATATAAGTGATTACATATATAGAGATGTGTATGTAAAATATATATATATATATTTTTTTTTTTTCAAAAAAAAAAAAAAAAAGAGGTTACTTCTACAGTCATTTTGTTAGCTTTGAAAATATTCGGTATTATACTAGAGAAATATTAACTTTATTAAGATTAAAGTTTTTTTTAACTTATTTATATTTTAATCCACTCAAGTTTTCTGCAATAACATTATGGCAACAAGTAAGTCTTAAATCTAAATACACTCTGTTAGCAACAAACAATTCCTTTGCTAGCATAACAAAGTTAAGAAAAGAGCAATCAACTCACATTCATAAAGCAATACATTCTATCAGAAGCTTTATACCACCTTATCATTTTGAACTTCATTTGCTTTTAAGGAATGCAAATGAAATAGCAAGTTTTCATAGGTATTATTTCTGGGAAAATTCCCATGTTACTCCTCTAAAATAAACTATTATTTTAATCGCTAATAGCCTACTTTTGTTTAGGAGTGCCCCTTTTTTTGCAATGTCACTGGCTCTTTGCTCAAAACTTAGGGCATTACTGAAAAAAAAAAAAAAACAGGATACAAAGTACAGGAAAACTGAAATAGCAGTCCACACCCTTGAACAGAAACATACCCCATAATCGACAAGGCCATAATATCAGATATACACGAAACAATACTCAGAATATCGGAAACGATAGCCATAAAATGTGACGAAAATCAATAAACATCCACTGACCCTACATAATCTCCAAGAGTTGGAAGCTCCATAACATAAAAATTAGGTCACGATTCCAACCAATAGGAGGCAACACAAGCACACCAAAGACAGAGACACCTAACTGACATGACACAGCCTCCACTTCCCCCCCCCACGAGTTCCGAAGGCGACACACTGTTAAAACGGTTCACACCCCATTACTCACTCCCCCTCCCAAATGCTGTCTACCCACCCTTAATAATAATAATAATAATATCCGAAATTAGCTGATGCCTTTTTATTCCCGTATACAGGGAGTAGGAGAGGCCATTTTAGCCCTATCTAACTTTTGGAGACTGAGTGGACAGTTCAATCTCCACTGGTACCCAATCGGAGATAGCTAGAACAAGGCTATCACTAATTAAGCGGCACGCAGTGAAGAGAGACAGCTCAACAAGTGCTGCCATCTCGTGGTCCCTAACACTCATATTTAATATCTGAAATAATGCGAGTTCTACGGTTGATTTTCTTGAGTTTACGAAAAACTTGAATTTCTGGGAAAAAAAACCTGCTTGCCCGTGGGTTTTTTCAAAATAATTCCCCCACATTACTTTACCTCCACTTTCCCAAAACCCCCTTCCTTCAACAGCTTAACAGCAGATGAATGCATATCGCCAGGATAGGGAGACAGAAAACAACATCCAAAACAACATTCAAAGATATGTCTGAAATTTCCTCCTATATTATTCTTCATATATTAGTTTTATAACACTTCAGTAATGCTCTAAGTTTTGAGTAAAGAGTCAATGACATTGCAAAAAAAGGGCACTCCTAAACGAAAGTAGGCTATATTAGCCATTAAAATACTAGCAAGTTTTTGATTGCTGAGTCAAAAAGTAAATTATATGTGACAAGAAATTATATTTCTATTTTCATCCTTGACACAAATGCGAGGTAAACAAAAGTCTGATATGAAGTATCTTCACAACTAGGTTACTTGTATACAGAGACAGTTGATTTCAAATGACTTGATTTAGCTCTCAGTAGCAAGGGTCTAGCTCCCACTGATAAGCACTTAATAACAATCGAAAACAGTCTGGATCATGACACTTCCCATAATGTATGGTAATATACATATCCAAAAGGAAGTTTGTTGTGTAGTATGAGATACTGGGTAAATCTGATGTGAAGTCAACAAATAAACCAACAAATGAAGACAATACTTCATGTAAAACTTCGGTTTGCTGATACTTTGGTAAAGGATGAAAACAAAAATATAATTTACTTCATTGAAAAAATTCCACCACTAAAATTTTCATATTCAAAACTTAAAAACCAGTAAAATTATCTTTACTTAAGGTTGTCAGATTTTGGTAAACAAAATATGGGACATGGGTGACCAAAAGAATGATGATGCTTTATGCCATGAAATGCCATAGTTATTTTGGCAGCAATAACTCTTCTTTCATTGCTGATATTTGGTTTTACAAAATAAGTATCAATACTTTTGGAACTGGAACTCGAAATGCTCAATTTGTGTTTCTGAGTGTTAATGTGTTGTGTAATATCCGATCGTCCCCTGTGCAATACTAAATGTCCGTCTACAAATTTTGCATTCAACTTTGTCATTGTGTTTTCCTTTTGCAATAAAATTCCATTCTTTCGAATAATCATCATTAAAAATGCACTTTCGTTTTGGCATTGTTAAGAGCTTAAGGAAAGCGACAAAATTTAATATACCTTTGTATAATTAATAAAGAAAATTAATGTACCTTTAATTATATATTTTATGTATTAACCAAATATCGCACATTCAAAAAAGCAAGATATTATTTTTTAATAATTACTGAAATAACGTCCACATACTGTACCAACAACACACCGCACAACATCCAAATAAAAACTGTTTGAAAATAAGCAAATGCAATATATTTGTACAGAATTATAAATAAAATGCTTATACTAAATGAAAAGTAACCAATGAAGGGGACCATTGCTGTCATGCTGCTGCCGTAAACTGTAAAATAATTAATTTCCTCAAATTATCTGTTTTTATGGCTTACAAATCAATTTAAGTTGGATTATTCAAAAGAATACTGAAAATTATAATTGCTTAACATAATATTTATAATTTTATCTTTTCATTAAAAGTACAGGAAATTAGGCTGTCCCTACAAGTACAATACAGGACAGGACAGCAAAATTCAACATAAAATACGGGACATCTGGAAAGACTATTTTTACTTTATGTAAATATACAGGCACAGCTCTACTTTTGAACTTTCAAGATACAAACAATTCATACTTACAAACCTGCATGAACTAATAAATTGCAACTGTAATTCATTTAACGAACACAGGACCCCTGACTTACAAGCATTTTATGGTCCTTGAAGTGAAGTTCACTGATACATTAATAAGGTCAACAATGACTCTTGTGTAAGAAAAATAAATTCAGCTTACAAACACATCAAGGAACAAATTATGTTTGTAAGTTGCAGTTCACCTGTACTAATCTTTTACTTAACCCATATGACTCAAAGTTTTTTTTTTATTAATGATCTAAATTCAGTAAGATTATATGAAAATATAAATATATTATATATTCACTCTAAGATGTAAAAATGATAATTTTTAAATATCATTGAAAAACTAATTTTTCAGGAAAGTAAATTATAAAACACAAAACAAAAAATATATATACATATAAAGAATCAATTTTCTTTTGAGGCCTTTTACCTGAAAGCGTGCAAACTCAGCATCCATATCATTAGTATTATGAATACTGAGGCTTTGCTGAGATTCAGCATTATCAGCATTTAATGAGACAGTCTGGAGTCTTTTTGGATCTAGGCTCTCTATACAAAAACACATGAAATTAAATTTTTGAATTTGTAAAAATACTGACAAATGCATAAATGTTGATGCATTTTAAGTTAGGTTATCAGGAATTTTATTCTTAATAAAATGCTCATTAAAAATATACTGGAAATTTTTTAAATGGCTTCCCTCGTTTTTTTTTTTTAAATAACTCCCACTCAAGAAAGATTGTAAACCTTCAGGATTTTTCCTCTAGTGTTTAATTTGTATATCAAAGATACAGGAAATGAGTTAAAGGGAAATATTCATTTCTATACCGCTGATGCAAAGCTAGGAAGAGGGAAAGTCAATGAAGATGATGTAAAGATCCTGCAGGATAATTTAAGCACATTGGCAGTATGGACAAAGGTAAATATCTGCCAATTTGTTTCAATACTGGAATACTGTGAATTGGCATAATAATAATAACTATAAAAATGGAGGGAAACTCATGTTAAAACTTATTAATTGTAGAATTTTCACCTCAGTGTCATAGGTGTCTTCAAAAATCAAATACTCAAAAAAAAAAAAAAAAAATCAGCTAATGCCTTTTTATTCCCGTATACGGGGAGTAGGCCATTTAGCCCTATCTAACTTTTGGAGACTGAGTGGGCAGTTCAATCTCCACTGGTACCAATCAGAGATAGATGGCCCAAGGTTATCACTAATTAAGCGGTACACAGTGAAGAGAGATGGCTCAAATGTGCCGCCATCTCGTGGTCCCTAACACAATATATTTTAATGTCTGAAATAATGTGGGTTCTACGGTCGATTTTCTTGAGTTTATGGGACGAAAAACCCGCTTGCCCATGCCAGAGATCGACTAACTCGGAAACTAGTCAAAAAAAGG
This sequence comes from Typopeltis vanoorti, assembly GCF_054136105.1. NCBI lineage: Eukaryota > Metazoa > Arthropoda > Arachnida > Uropygi > Thelyphonidae > Typopeltis > Typopeltis vanoorti. The sequence goes on along the minus strand of NC_143549.1, from coordinate 179,836,795 downwards.
CTTAGAAAAATTTCCTCTAGTCGCCGACTAGACTCGAAACCAAGTCTTCCTTCGTGCGGCCAAGCGCCGTAGTGTGCAAACGCCACATCCACTGAGCTACACAGGCTCTAAAATCAAATAATAACAGACAATTCTAAAAAGAGCTAATGTAAAATAACTAACAGAGTTAATGATTTCCTCACTAAAAACACACACACACATAAAAAAAAAATAATAAAAAAAAAAAAAAGTTCATCCCAAATAGAAACATTATCAATATGAGAATTAAGCCATTTTACATTGTGGTTTAAGCCAATAGGAATACAATTTGGTTGGCTAAATCACAAATTAAAGATGTAGCTATAGTGTTCAACAAAAAATATGAGGCTAATTTCTTGAATAGCAGGAAATATCAAGTACAGTGATGTGGACAAATATCAGAATCGGGAACTGGACAATGAGACTTATTTGTGCCTATGGTCTCACAGAAGGTTCTACTAAGGTAGAAGTGGGGGAATTTTTTGAGGCTTTAGAGAAAGCAACTGACACAATAAAAAAAGAAAAGTTGGTCCTTGTTGGAGATCTGAATAGCAGAGTAGGAAAGGATTGTCAGACATACAAAAACATATTGGGAAAATTTGGAGACAACAGCAAAGCTAATAATAATGGCAAATACCTGTTGGATTTCTGCTCAGGACATGGACTGCTTATTACTCACACAATGTCACAAAATAAAAATATGCACAAATTCACATGGATAAGAAAAGTCTCATTGACTACGTTATTGTTCATAGCGATGTTTTCTCACTGGTGCAGGATAGTAGAGTGTATACAGAGGATTTGAAATTGGAAGTGATAACCATTTAATCTTGAGCAGGATAAAACTGAATTCATATTGAAAAGAATAACGTGTAAGAAAGTTTTAAAGCGAATAAAAATTGAGCAGCTCTCAGATGTGAACTGTAGACTGAAATACACAAACATTATTCAAGAAAAAATGAAAGAGTTTGAGAACAAGAACCAAACCTTGGAGATTCAGTGGCAAGCCCTGAAGAAAGCATTGATTGATTCAGCCAGAGAGGCATAAGATGAGGTTGTCTCAAGGATAGAAAAATCAGAAATCCGTGGTGGACACCGCAAGTTGCAGTGAAGGAAAAGAAGAAAGCATATCGAAAGTTCCTGGCAAATAAGTCAGCTTGTGCTCTTAGAGAATACACTGACCAATGTAAGAAAGCTAAACAATGTGTAAACAAAAGTCATGGAAAGACTCTGTCAAGAACATAGAAATAAATATCAGGAAAGTGGCAAAATATTCCGGAGGCTACTGAAAAAGTTCAGAAATGGAGGAGAGAATGCTGTAAAAAGAATGATAAAAATGAAATTAAAACAGAAGAAAAAAAAATATTCATGATATATGGAGTAATTACTTCGAAAAATTGCTAACTGAAACAAGCAGTGACAGCATGATGGTAAAAAAAAAAAAAAAAAAAAAAAAACAATCAATGGCATGCAATCAGGAATTCACATCCATATTTGAAGTAGGAAAAAGCCATCAAAAGCCTGAATTGTGGAAAGGCAGTAGGAGTAGATGATATTCGACCAGAAATGCTCGAGTGTGGAGGTATAAAAGTCTTGCAGTGGCTGCGCTACGTAGTTCAGATAGTGTAGACAGAGGGATGAATTCCAGATGATTGGAGTAGAACTCACATAGTACCCATATATAAAAAGGAAAATAAAACTGAATGTGAGAATTACAGAGCTATTTCTCTCCTGAGTATTCCTGGTTAAGATTTATATAAGTATACTTGAGAAATGGCTAAGAAAAATTGTAAAAGGGAAGCCTGGTGAAGAACAAGCTGGATTCAGGCCAAATACAGGCTATTGGGATTAGATTTTCACTTTATTATTATTATATAACACCTCCAGGGAGTCCAAAGACTCATCGAGGGAGGGTACCTACTCTACAACTCTCCGTCTCCACCACTCCACTAACATCAACTATCTTCATCATCTACACCAACGCCATCTACCGTCGACAACCACTACTATTTTCACAGACAATCGCAAACATCCATGCCCATATCGGGATTCAAACCCGCAGCCTTTTGGGTGGAGAGTGGATATGCTATCCACTCGGCCAACAAGGCCAGCTTATAACAAATAGTTGAGAAAACATGGGAATATAACAAAAATCTGTATTTAAGGGATTATTTCTGGAAAAATTTCCATGTTACACCTCTAAGTAAATATTATTTTTATGCCTATTTAGCATATTTTTGTTTAGGAGTACCCCTTTTTTATAATGTCATTGGCTCAATTTTTAGGGCATTACTGATGGTTTGCTGGTTGTCTTCTTATTCAGCAGCATCTGGCATATGGTGATATACATTTATCTGCTGTTCAAGTATGAGTTAAAGGAAGGGGGTTGAAAATGCTGTCTTCAGAGCTCATGAGGGTACCCCCCCCCACGAGCTCTGAAGATGATGCACTGCGAAGAAACTACCTTATGGGATTAAACAATGTTGACAATTACTTTAGACATATAGTATAAGAGATCATTATAACTCATATATCATAACCAATTAAGGTATTGATTTACAAATTGGTTCATTCAATTAGGTATTAAAATATCAACATTTATTTTATTATTACTGGTAAGGAAGCCCTCTTAGATGCGGTCCCCGGAACTCTCAGTGTCTGTTTTGAGCTAATTACTTTTCTAGTAACCAGTATGGCTATGGCCCTTGGTTACACATATTTGCGTTAACTAACTTACATTACTCTAAAGTTACTTATCATAACTATGAAACCATTCGAAATATATTATATTCTACTTGAATATATGAGAATATATGAAAAAAAAGGAGTAGCCATAGTATTCAACACAAAACACGAGGCTAATCTTCTTGAATGGCAGTCAGTCTCAAGTAGAGTAATGTGGGCAAATATGAGAATGGGGAACTGGACAATGAGACTTATTTGTGCCTATGGTCCCACAGAAGGTTCTACTAAGGTAGAAGTGGAGGAATTTTTTGAGGCTTTAGAAAAAGCAACTGACACAATGAAAAAGGAAAAGTTGGTCCTTGTTGGGGATCTAAATAGTAGAGTAGGAAATGATTGTGAGACATACAAAAATATTTTGGGAAAATTTGGAGAAAAGAGCAAAGCTAATAATAATGGCAAATATCTGTTGGATTTCTGCTCAGGACATGGACTGGTTATTACTAACACCATGTTCCAACATAAAAATGTGCACAAATTCACATGGAGAGAAGAGGCTAGGAATAAGAAAAGTCTCATTGACTATGTTATTGTTGATAGTGATGTTTTCTCCCTGGTGCAGGACACCAGAGTGTACAGAGGATTTGAAATCGGAAGTGATCACTATTTAGTCTTGAGCAGGATAAAATTGAATTTCATATTGAAAAGAATAACATGTAAGAAAGTTTTAAAGCGAATAAAAGTTGAGCAGCTCTCAGATGTAAACTGTAGACTAAAATACAGAAATATTATTGAAAAGAAAATGAAAGAGTTTGAGAACAGGAATCAAACCTTGGAGATTCAGTGGCAAGCTCTGAAGGAAACATTGATTGATTCTGCCAGAGAGGCATGTGGTGAGGTTGTGTGCAAAGATAAAAAAATCAGAACTCCCTGGTGGACACAGGAAGTTAAAGAGGCAGTGAAGGAAAAGAAGAAAGCATATCAAAAGTTTCTGGCAAATAAGTCAGCTTTTACTCTTACAGAATACAGAGACAAATGTAAGAAAGCTAAACAGTGTGTAAAACTAGCTAAACAAAAGTCATGGGAGGACTTTGGCAAGAATATAGAAAATAAATATCAAGAAGGTGGCAAAATATTCTGGAGGTTGTTGAAGAAGCTTAGGAATGGAGGAAAGAGTGCTGTAAAAGGAATTAGAGATGATAAAGGTGAAATGAAAACAGGAGAAAAAGATATCCTTGAAGTATGGAGTAATTACTTTGAAAAACTGCTAAATGAAACAAGCAGTGATGACAGCACAGTGATAAAAAACACTGACCAGGCATGCAGTCAGGAATACATATCCATACTTGAAGTAGAAAAAGCCATCAAAGGCTTGAAATGTGGAAAGGCAGCAGGAGTAGATGATATTCGACCAGAAATGCTGAAGTATGGTGGTATAAGAGTCTTACAGTGGCTGCACTGCATAGTTCAGAAAGCCTGGACAGAGGGACGAATTCCCGATGATTGGAGTAGAGCTCTCATAGTACCCATATATAAAAAGGGAAATAAAACTGAATGTGAGAATTACAGAGGTATTTCCCTACTGAGTGTTCCTGGCAAGATCTATGCAAGCATACTTGAGAAACGGTTGAGAAGAATTGTGGAAGAAAAGCTTGGTGAAGAACAAGCTGGATTCAGGCCAAATAGAGGCTGTCAGGATCAGATCTTCACTTTACGACAAATAGTCGAGAAAGCATGGGAATATAACAAAGATCTGTATTTAAGTTTTGTCGATTTGGAAAAGGCATATGACAAGGTGCCAAGAGAGAAGCTATTCAATACGCTACAGTTATATGGTGTCAATGGGGCATTATATCAAGCAATACTTAGTCTTTATTTGAGTTGTGAGTCAGCAGTTAGAATTGAAGGAAGTACAGGAAGATGGTTTAATGTTAAATCTGGTGTGAGACAAGGATGTACATTATCCCCTCTGTTATTCATTATCTATATGGATCACATTATGAAGGAATGTGGTATTAAACCTGATATCAAAATTGGAGATGTTAATGTCAGCTCTTTGCTTTATGCGGATGATGTTATACTTCTAAATAAATCCGCTACAAGTCTGCAAGATTCTCTGACTAAATTGAACAGCTGTTGTAATAGATATGGTATGAAGGTCAGCAATAAAAAGACAAAGACCCTTAAAATAGGCAGAATCATTGAAAATGTCAACTGTATTGTGAATGGAGAACCTGTGGAACAAGTAAAACATTTCAGCTACTTAGGCACAATTTTTACTGAAGATGGTAAACTAAATATAGAAATAGACAACAGAATCAGCAAAGCTGGTATCGTGGGAAGTCAATTGAATAAATTCATATGGAATAAGAAAGAAATTAGTCGGAACACTAAATTAGCTGTATACAAGACTGTGTTCAAACCAATTTTAACTTATGGATCTGAGAGCTGGGTCAGAAGTAAAACACTTGACCAAAGACTAGAGACCGCAGATATGAGAGTCCTGAGAAAGATTAGAGGCGTGAACAGATGGCATCAATGGCAATATCATATTAAAAATGAGGATATTAGGAAAGAACTTGACATTGTCAGCATCCAGGAATGCGTTAGCAGAGCTAATCTCAGATGGTATGGTCACTTAAATAGAATGGGAGAGGAAAGATTAGCAAAACAAGTGTTCTCTGCCAGCTTGGCAGGAAAACGACCCAGAGGAAGACCAAGATATAGGTGGATTGATACGGTACAAAGTGCCTTAGACGATAGAAATATAAGATCTGATAATATTGGAGTCTTGACAAGTAACAGACTGATTTGGAGGAAAATTGTAGATAGGAAGTTAGTAATGATGTAATTTTTTCATGTAGTACTGTCATATCCTGTACACCCCTTGAGGGTACATGGCAGGAATTTGATGATGATGATGATGATGATGATATATGAGAAAATCTTTTATTAACCATAATAAAATAATAGCCAAAATAAGTGTCAGTACCAACAGAATATGATACTTGAATTTTATTTTGTAATATTGTGCTGTGCATTGAATTGTATTGTAAAATATGTCATAATTATACAAGTTGAATAGTATAAAATGTATAATTTGTATACATGATGTGAATAATAAAAAAACTGTTAAACTGTCAAAATGGCTCAAATCCCTGATCTTATCACATCATATTCTTCTCCTTCCCCAAAAATTTCTTTCTCCTCCTCCAAAAAAGAATTCTCTGCCCACCCTTAAAAAATCCAGGTTTAAAATTCACACACCTTCTGTCTCATTGATAATTCTACCACATCTCTCTATCCCCACATTTCCAACCCCCTTACTCTTACTCATATTTTAATAGCAGATAAATTTATATTGCCATACGCTGGATGCCGGTGAATAAGAAGACAACCAGCAACATCCTACAAAAGATATGTCCGAATTATTATTCCTATATATTCTAAATATATATCTGCCTTTAAAACATCAGTAATGCCCTAAAAATTTAGTAAAAAGCGAATGACATTATAAAAAAGGGGTACTCCTAAACAAAAATAGGATAAAGAGCCATAAACATAATCTGTATTTAAGTTTTAGACCTGCAAAAGGCATATCACAAGGTGTCAAGAGAAAAGTTATTCAAAATGTTACAGTTATATTGTGTCAATGAGGACATTATATCAAGAAATATTAGTCTTTATTTGAGTTGTAAGTCAGCAGTTAGAACTGAAGTATAGGAAGATGGCTTGATGTTAAATCTAGTGTCAGATAAGGATGTACATTATCCACTGTGATATTCGTTATCTATATGGATCACATTATGAAGGAAAGTGTTATTAAACCTGATATCAAAATTGGAGATGTTAATCTCAGATCTTCACTTTATGCAGATGATGTTATACTTTTAAATAAATCCAGTACAAGTCTGCAAGATTCCCTGAATAAGTTGAATAACTGTTGTAATAATATGGTATGAAAACCAGCAATAACAAGACAACGACAATGAAAATAGTAGAAACATCGAAAATATCAACTGCATCATGAATGGAGAATCTATAGAACAAGTGAGACATTTCAGCCTACTTAGGCATGATTTTTAGTGAAGATGGTAAATTAAATATGGAAATAGACAACAGAATCAACAAAGCTGGTATGGTAACATATACAATAACAACTGAATAAATTTATATGGAATGAGAGAGAAATTAGTAACACTAAATTAGCTGTATACAAGACGGTGCTTAAACCGATTTTAACTTATATATCTGAGAGCTGGGTTAGAAATAAAACACTTGACCAAAGACTAGAGACCAGATATGAGAGTCCTGAGAAAGATTAGAGGCATGAACAGATGGCATCAGCGGCAATATCATATTAAAAATCAGGATATTAGGAAAGAACTTAACATTGCTAGCATTTAGGAATGTGTTAGCAGATCTAATCTCATGTGGTGTGGTCACTTAAATAGAATGGGAAAGGAAAGATTAGCAAAACAAGTTTTGCTACCAGGTTGGCAGGAAAAAGACCCAAAGGAAAACCAAGATACAGGTGGATTGATACAGTAAAAAGTGCCTTAGAAGATAGAAATATAAGATCTGATAATGTTGGAGTCTTGACAGATAAGAGATTGATTTGGAGGAAAATTGCTGATCGGAAGTTATTAATGATATAAGTTTTTCATGTAGTACTATCATAATGTAAATGTATTAAATGTCAAGAATTTGATGATGATTTAAGCCCATTTAACTGGCTACAAGTAGAATCAGAAGTGAGGGGCCTATAAGTAGAATACTCTTGAAGTAATAGAGACATTTTTCTATCATATTTTCTTTTATCTTGAATAATCACAGCCCTTTCTTTGTCTGCTTTAGTAATAATAAAATTACTGTTATTCTTAAAAGACTTCAGCGCCTCAAATTCAGATTAGGATGAGGAAGTTTAGCACTAAAAAGAATTTTTGCACATTCAAACCGAATCCTGTTAGCTGTTTTAAGAGATAATGATCAAAGGCCCTAAGATTTTTTCCCCTAAGGTTTAGTGCTAAGCCTTCTCATTTTCATCCTAATCTTTCTTTTTCTGAATTTAAAGCCAAAGTCCTTGAAGAATAACAATAATGTGTAGCAGATAAGCTGTGTACTAAACTGATGGAAGCAGCCTGCAGGAAATTGGGGGTGACTGTGGACTGGGAGTTTAAGTTCAGAGAACATATTGCAAAGGTGACCAAAACAGCACAATTACGACGCAGCTATTGAAACTAGTTATTTTATTTCACTTTATAATGAGGATTCATTTGGACTAATGCATGCAGATCTGCCTTTTAAATGAAGAAGTGGGGAATCTACAGACAAGCAAATGAGAATGTGACAGGTCTGTGGAATGTTCCCTATGAAAACAGATTGAATGTCTGTGGGCTCTTCAAAAACTAACTGATAGGCAAATAAGAAGAGACATGATAGAAGTATATAAGTTATTAAAGGGATCTTATAGAAGTGGCATTCAAGACTTCTTTTTTCAGTACATAGCAGGAAGGGAGAGAACAAGCAGAGGTGATCCCTTGAAATTGTATAAAAGTGTGATTAAAAGGGTGTTAGGAATAGATTTTGTGCTTGGAAGATGATGAATGGATCACCAGAAGTAGTTGTGAGTATTTAATTTGTGAATGAATTCAAGGAGAAATATGACACGAATTACGTAAATTATACTTGACAAGAAATTATATTCTTGTTTAATCCTTTACCTCTGGGTAAGCAAATGATCTTTGCACAATTAATGATTACTGTGTTCTACAATAAGTCTTCTGACTCCATAGAGAAATCCGTACAATAACAATAAATCCCAAATTCAACCAAACTTCCAAATGTGACAATACTATTTCTCAGATTAGGAACTGTACACAATCCCAAATGTAACAACATTTGGGATTGTGCACCAAAAGTCAAATTGGCTTGATAGGTGATCCCTCTCTCAGAGACTCCCTCTAGTCACTTTCTCAAAGGTGCTCTTTTTTCTGAAGTATGAGTACTTTTATGGACATATTGTTCCACCAAACTGCCCACTACCATTCTTCTGCTTTCCTCTAATCATGTAAGAACATGAACAGCCACAGGTCAACATCCATACACAGTTCCACTCTAAACTTATTGAACCAGCTTCTTATAAATCTTGTTTGCATTTTTGAAAATTATGGAGACAACTACTGTGTTTGAATAAAAACTTTAGTTTAATATAACTAAAATCTAAACTAAAGTTTAATTAATTAAACTAAAGTTTTTATTCAAACACAGTAGTTGTCTCCATAATTTTCAAAAATGCATTCAGATCACCGTGTAAGCTTAAAAGAAAGGATAAATCTTGTTTCATTTCACCTACCTCTATTCTTTGGAATTGTCTTTCCCAATGAAATTTGGAAAGGCAATTCCGACCTCCAGCTTTTCAAAGTACATGCCAACAGATTCCTTCTTTCTTCTTAACCACTTGCCACATACACAGGACTGTTTTCTTATAGATTTTGTGAAGAGAGTTGTGGAAGTAAAAAAAAAAAAAAAAAAAAAAAAAAAAAAAAAAAAAAAAAGTCTGAGAAAGTCAGAAAACATGCAATAATCTTCAAAGAATTAATTATTTACCATCAAAATATTTTTTCCTTCAAAGTACTCACCTTTGGTAAGCCTTATTACTTCTTCTAGGTTCTTTTTCAACTCTAGCAGGTCAGCCTTATCATTATCATTTGCTTCTTGTAGAGCATTTTCAACAGCAACTAGCTATAAAAAGATAATTAAAATACGATGAACACATAAAAATTTATACCAGATCATTGCATATAAAATAATGTAATCAAATTGAAATATATTAATTAAATTTCCATTGCCTGATTAATTTTGGCTATCATTACTTGGTTAAACAAACAGATTCACCCTCCCAAAGAGTTTTGGAATATCATCTTTTATTACCTAGCAAAAATCTAATGCCACATTAAGTTTACAAAATACTGAGAAGTTATCATGTATATCAAAAGTATGCTATACCAAATGCAAACATGTCATAAAATAAATAAAAAATGATTTTATAGTTAGCATTAATATGCCTTACATCGCTAAATCAGCATAATTTCTGTCATCTTACAAACTCACACCACTTGCAGAAGAAGAAGTGAGGAAATTTAGAGAGATAGTTTGCATATCCTGCCAGGAATTTCTCAGAATTTTTAATTCATATGTAGTAATTTAGGCGAGGCAAACTTCATCACCCAGTGTGAGACAACCAGCTCACTTACTGTAGACCTGAAGTGACTTGAAAAAATTCAATGTTTGGTCATCAGAGCAGAGTTCCCAAACTATAAAAAAAAAATAATAATAATTTTAAAAGAAAATCCTTAGCCCACTCATGGTTCAAATGTATTACAGGTTTTTTCCAAAAAAAAATTAATTTTTTTATTATTAATTATTAAGCCGGCCTGGTTGGCCGAGTGGTTAGCATATCCACTCTCCACCCAAAAGACTGCGAGTTCGAATCCCGCTGTGGACATGTATGTCTGTGATTGTCTATCAAAATACTAGTAATGGTGGTGGGTGGTAGATGGCATTGGTGTAGTTGAGGTTCATTGTGGTTGGTGGATTGAGTGATGGAGACAGAGTTGTGGAGTAGGTGCCCTCCCTTGATGAGTCTTTGAACTCCCTGGAGGTGTGTCAAGTAATAATAATAATATAAATAAGTAAAATAAAACTTATCCTTTTGGCTTATGAACATTCATGTAACTTCATGAATGTTCATGAAAATTCATGTAAACCATCCATTAATTAGATCTTATTGTGCATTTTAAGTATATTATTGTAGTTTCTTAGTGTAATTATTGTACTATAACATTTTATAATATAATTGCAGAAATATTATTAGTTTTTACTACTCTTAAAAATGGTGCCAAAAACTCATCGTAACAAGGCAGTGTCTAAAGCTCAAGTTGTTGCTACTGAGGACCGCATTTGTCCTGATGAACAAAACCACTGCTGCAATGATAATGATAATTATCTGAGAATAAGCTGAAATTAGAAATATCTCTATTAAAAGAAATTATTAGAAAATCTACCACGGAATTGAAAAAGGTGGAAAAACGTTTGACTATACTTAGACAGGATAAGAAAAAAGGATCATAACAAGAACAGGCAGGAAAGTACTGAGCTTGGTAGTCAAATATTAATAACAACAAGTCAAGTCAGCTAAAATCTAAGAAAAAAGAAGCCATATGGTATGGCGACTCGATTTTAAAATTTGCGCTTGCCAAGGGAGTCACCACTTCTAGTTTCCCAGAGGCAAAAATTAAAAATATGACAAACGTAATTGAAAACTAAAAAAGAAAAGTAAAAGACATGGTAGTTCTGGTAGGTACAAATAATTTAAGTAGTGACAAATATAATATGAGAGAAGATGTAAAAGGTCTGTTGGAAAAAGCGAGAAAGAAATGTGAGAGAGTAAAAATTGTTGGATTACCACCCAGATATGACAGTACTGAGTTAAGAAGGAGGGTGACGAAAGCAAATAATTTCATGTGCAGGCTGTATAGAGGATATAGATGCAAGAAGAGGATATAGATCAATGCAGCTTGGGGGATTTTCAAAAAATATTTAGTGGATGCAATGTCCAAATGTATACCACGGGTGAGAAGGTTAAATAAGTTAGGTGTGAGATGGATGAATAAAGAGATTAAGCATGCAATACAGAGAAAAAGGGCATTGTGGAGGCAGCATAAGAGAAGTGGAAGTAACCAATTTCATGAGTTCTACAAAGACCAGGCAAGGAGAGTGACTTGGTTGGTGAGAGTAGCTAAAGAGAGGTATGAACAGCAGTTAGCTAATGAAGCTAAAAAGAATCCTAGGGAGTTCTTTCGATATGTAGCCAGCAAAAGAAAGAATGATTATGGAAGGATGACATTGATTGGAGGAAATGGTATAAAGACAGCTGTTGCAGAATGTGTTGTGGAGATACTTAATGAACAGTTCATAAAGATCTTTCAATCTTGTGAATGTGACTTCATGGAGAGATTAAGAGCAGTTGATGATGGGGAGGAGAGACTGACTGTAAGTGAGCAAGAGGTGTTTGGGGAGTTGAGTAAACTAGATATAAATAAGGCTGTGGGACTTGATAATATATCACCACGTATTCTGAAGGAATGTGCCAGAGAGTTGACACCTGCCTTGACATATTTTTTTAATACGAGTCTTGCACTTGGTCAAATCCCTAAAGAGTGGAAGGAGGGCAAGATTGTGCCACTTCATAAAGGAGGTGATCGAACTCAAGCATCAAACTATAGGCCTATCTGTGTGTCAGGTGTTGTGGTTAAGTTGTTGGAGAAGCTTGTGAGAACTAGGATCCAGAGTTGGGTTGACAACAATGGTATAATCTTTGATGGACAGCATGGATTTGCTAAAGGGAGGTCGTGTTTTAGTAATCTACTTACTTATTACAATAAAGTGACTGCTTCCTTGGACAGAGGAGAAGGATACACAGTAATATATTTGGATTTTGCAAAAGCTTTTGATAGAGTACCTCATGATAAGTTGACAGTCAAACTAGAGCAGATGGGGTTGGATATTAGATTAGTGCATTGGATTGGAGACTGGCTATCTGATAGGTATCAACAAGTTGTGTATGGGGGTGCAATATCCAGGAAAAGGAAAGTCACTAGTGGAGTGCCTCAGGGATCTGTTTTAGGGCCATTACTATTTAACTTGTATATTAATGATATTGGCAAAGATTTGGATGGAGATATTCAGTTGTTTGCAGATGATGCAAAGTTGGGACGAACCATAAAGAGTAGTGAAGATGTTGTGGCCTTGCAAGAAGACTTGAATAAATTGAGTGATTGGGCAAGCAAATGGGGATGTGAGTTCAATGTTGCAAAATGTAAGGTTTTAAAATTTGGAAAACAAAGATGGGATGCAGAATTTATGCTTGGTGAGAATATATTGTTGGAAGTAGAGGAAATAAGAGATCTGGGAGTGATAGTGGATAAGGATCTAAAATTTAGGGGACACATCACCAAAATTGTGAAGACAACACAAAGACTTCTGGGAATGATGAGGAGGACACTGACATGTAGAAGTAGGGAGATTCTTGTTCCATTGTATAAGGCTTTGATTAGGCCACACATGGACTATTGTGCCCAGATTTGGTCACCTGGTTTTCAGAAGGATGAAGAGATGTTGGAAAGGGTCCAAAGGCGACTGACTAAGGTAGTTTCTGACCTCTGGAATGTCGAGTATGAGGAAAGATTGAAAAGATGTAATTTGCAGAGTCTAGTGGAGAGAAGGAAGAGGGGAGATATGATAGAGACCTACAAGTTGGTAAGGGGTTGTTATAGGATCAATGGTGGAGAAGTTCTACAGAGAATAGTGGGAGATCAGGGGAGAACCAGAGGTCATGCCTGGAAACTGTATAAAGAGGGTGTGAGTAGGGGAGTGAGAGGCAGGTTTTTTTCGTGCAGAGTTGTGAATGATTGGAATGCCTTGCCTGAGAGTGTGGTGTCTGCAAGGAGTTTGAATGTGTTTAAGACCCGGTATGATGAGATGTGTGTGAGATAAAAGGACCTCCTAGATGAGTCTTTGACTCCATGAGGTCTTGTTTAATAATAATAATAATAATAGTTTTAGGTGTGTGGGGTATTTTTGATGGCAGAAAAGACTTGTATAAGAAGGTGACCTGCACTTGAATTCATTTGGCATCAGAAGCCTGGAGAAATTACTTCTTGGTATGAGATCTAATGCAGAGAGTCAGGGAAACTAGATCCTCAAGGGAGGAATGATTTAAATGTGTGTGAAAGTTCGACTGGTAGGCAAATGTGATAAAGATATGAACTTCTTCAAACATGGTTATGTATATGCCGAAGGGGTGGAAAAATATGCTTTGGTTCGGACATTTTAAGCATGTCTGGGGAGGGAAAAGAGAAAATTCTAGAACAAGACCAAATACATTGCATCTCTAATTATAAGAATAGACTAGGTGGTAATTTATTATGTCTATACAAAAATGACAGGAGCATTAGAAACAAAGGGGTTGATTTTGTTGTTTTATTGAATACGATGTGCCCTAAGATTGTTGGCATTAGTGAAACCTGGCTATCAGAATCAGATATAGTAAGTGGGATCGAGTGTAATGGTATACTATTTTAGGAATGACTGAGGAGATATGAGAGAAGGAGGAGGAAGAGTGCTACTAATGATATTAGATGACTTAAGTCCAGTTAAAGTAGAAACACAAGAAAACAATGATGGTAACAATGTCCCATGCAGCAGTGAGTTTGAGTCTATCTGGTGTGAAGTAGAGGTTAACAGAATGAAATATATGGTTGGGTGTTGCTACAGACCTGGCTGCTCAGCTGCAGGGGATGAAGAAATGCATCGCCAATTTAGCCTTATGAGTACCAAACGAATGATCATCATGGGTAACTTTCATTTTCCAAACATTGACTGGGTAGAAGAGAAATCTCATAATAAGAAAGAAGAGGAATTTATTGAATTGTTGCAAGACAACTTTCTCAAGCAGCATGTGAAAGAAGGAACTCGAGGTCAAAGAGTTTGGATTTGCTCATAGAATCAGAAGGGGGAGTGGGGTCTCTGTCAAGAATATGGCTATATTACCACCAATTGGTGACAGTGATCATGCTGTACTTTTTTGGGAAGCATCTAATTGTATTAATGCTCCGATTAAAACAGGTTATACACTGAACTTCAAAGCTGGAAATTATGATCAACTTAGGAGAATATTATCTTTGGTCCCATGGTATCAGTTACTGAATGTGAAAAATGTCAGATGCATGGGAATCTTTGAAAAACTGCTTAAATGAAGTGGTATCTGAATGTATCCCTAGTGTTTGAAGAATAAATAGAAGTGAAATGGATGTCCACCCTTATTAAGCAAGAAATCCACAAGAAGAAGATGATGGAAATAATGTTGTGAGAATAAGAATGAGAGGAGTTATGAAACATATAAAGCTCAGGCCAGAAAAGTAACGCGTATTGTGGGAAAGCTAAATCGGAACATGAAAAGAAACTGGCCATGCAAACTAAAGGCAATCCAAAAGAATTTTATCGTTATGCTGCAATTAAAAGAAAGAATGAACATGGAAGAATAACTTTATTGAATGCAGATGGTACTCAAGTTTTGGAAGCTAATGAGATTGTTCAGTTAATGAGTGCTCACTTTGCTAAGATATATCAACCAGATGTACGTAACATGGTGCACAGTGCTACTGTTACATTGGATGAAGAGTTAGAGGTGCATGAAAATGACAATGAAGAGTTGTTGCATAACTTGGATAAGAATTTGACTATAGGGACAGATGAAATATCAGCCCGTTTGCTAAAGGAATGTTCAGCCAAACTGACTATGCCTTTCACATTTTTGTATAACTTGAGTCTCAGCTCAGAAATGATACCACAGGAATGGAAGGAATGTATGATAGTTCCATTGTACAAGGGTGATGCAAACACTGATGTACCTAACTACCGACCTATCAGTATCTCTGATGTTGTAGTGAAGATTTTAGAGAAGTTGGTAAAAACTCGCATACAGAAATGGGTAGACAAACATGATACACTCTGCAAGAAACAGCATGGATTTACTAAAGAAAGGTCATGTTTTAACAATTTGCCCATATTTAATAACAATGTTATGGCCGAGTTGGATAAAGGGAATGGATATACTATGATAATTCTAAGGCATTTGATAGGATACCACACAAAAGGCTGTTCCATAATCTGGAGAATACAGAATTGGAATATAATCTCTTGACTTGGATCAGAGGATGGTTGACAGACAGATATCAAAAAGTGGTATACAGTGGGTGTGAATCTGCCAGATTTAAGGTGACCAGTGGTGTACCTCAGAGTTCAGTCCTTGGGCCATTATTGTTTAATCTATACATTAATGACATCAAGAAGGACCCAATGTCGGATACGCAATTGTTTGCCGATGAGGTGAAGATAGGCAGGGCAATAGGGATGCTACTTATATTCAGCAATTACAAAATGATTTGAACAGACTGGAAATTTGGGCAAACAAAAATGGCTGTCAATTTAATGTTAGTAAGTGTAAAGTTATGCACTTTGGCGTGATTAGAGTTCCAGCAACATATTATATTAGCGGGTTATTAGGTAAACCATCATTATAGTTCAAGTTGGAACAATGTAGAAGCATTTCAGCACTCCCTTTGAAATGGCATATGAAAATATAAGTCATGGACTAGAAGATTCTATGATCATTTGGCCATGCTGCACTCAACCAGACTTATGGTTTTCTTTAACAGAGGATGTAGGACTGATCTCACATTATCAACAGATCATCCTGCTTGTACAAATATTGGAGAAGACAATCACAAAAGACTTGGTAAACACTTGGAAGGAAGAGAGACAACTGCTTATCTTTGATAGAAGGTAATATGGAGGAACATTTATTGAAAGGAGAGAAAGGAGATTTTTTTTTCAAGATACTTGTAATTTGTTCAGATTCCAATAATGCAGGGCAATTATGTACAGGATCTGAGTTCTTAGCAGCAGATTTATAAGTCTATTATGCACTGGATCATCTTTGGGCTGAAGCTATTCTGTTAGAAAATTCTCCGAATAGCGTTCAGTTCTACTTTAAGGGATAGAGGGATCAGAGCAGTGATGTGTGCACTATTGACAAGAGTTTTAATGATGCCAATCTTCTGAAAAGGATGATGTGTGAATATATTTTATGTATCAGCCAGTGAAAGTAGATTTACCGTATACTGAGGTTGTCAGCATGCCAGGTAAAGAGTGGGAGAAAAGAATATCAAGGAAAGTTAATTTTCCATCCTTTTCCATACTGAAAGTGATCTGAAGATATAGACTATTATCTTGTTCAGGAATGAAGGAAGAACTGGTTTATCATGCATCATATTTCAGTTCTCATATCTCAGGAAAGTCTGTAACTAACAATCAACAAACCACTGTCAATACTGACACAGTTAAAACAATAAACCCAGTCCAATGAGCCACCTTACAAGAGACCAGTGTGGGGGGCCCTAGTGAAAGCTTTCAATGGATATCATTAAAAGTATTTATGAGCACAGCACAACGAAAGCTTTTTGGGTAAGCATTCGACAATCAGTTCAGACACTGCACCTTCTAACTTGTTTACTTGGCCATTATACATTAAAACACCCATCCAAATACTATTATTATTATTAATACATAGCACTTCCAAAGACTCATTGAGGGAGGGCACCACCTCTACAACTCTCCATCTCCACCACTCCAACAGCTGCAACTACCTT
This sequence comes from Typopeltis vanoorti, assembly GCF_054136105.1. NCBI lineage: Eukaryota > Metazoa > Arthropoda > Arachnida > Uropygi > Thelyphonidae > Typopeltis > Typopeltis vanoorti. Next base: position 179,819,822 of record NC_143549.1, on the reverse strand, counting down.
CATCATCTGCCACCCCCACTATTTTCACAGACAATCACAAACATCCATGCCAAGACAGGATTCAAACCTACAGTCTTTTGGATGGAGAGCGGATGCTAACCACTCAGCCAAACAGGCCAGGTGGTTGTTTTCTATAAATAAAATAACTAAATCAGCTAACGCCTTTTATTCCCTTATAGGGAGAAGGCGAGGTCTTTATACCCTATCTAGCTTTTTGGAGACTGAGTGGGCAGTTCAATCTCCACCGGTAGCCGATTAGCGATAGCTGGCCCATGACTATCACTAATTATAGCAACCATGACTATCACTAATTATATGAAGAGGCTGGCAAACAAGTGCTGCCATCTCGTTTTCTATAAGAACATTATTGTGATGTTGAACGTTTTTTTTTCACTTAGTTATAAATTAACTATAAAAGATACCAAGAAATCATTTTCTTGTTTAATCCTTTATCCAAGTGTAAGCAAATAAAGTTTGCACATGAAGTATCTTCATGACTAGGCTACTTTTATATAAGCACACATCCTTTCGGTTGTGTATAATGCTATGCATTATGGGAAGAGCTACTACTCAGACCAGTTTCAAACTTTATAAGTTCTCCTCAGTTGAAGCCAGACCCAGAAGAGTTACCAAGTTTGAAGTAATGCAGAAGTCATTATTTCCCGCAATCAAGTAATAAAAAGGTAACACCTCATTTTTAAAATCATCTGGATTAAAGCTAGTTAAACTTAGTTTGCTTACACTTGGATAAAGGTTTCCAAGAATATAATCTTGGCATCGTTAATTTAATATTATCGAGATAATACATAATTACCTGAGCGGCATAAGCATAAAGCGAACTTTCTAATGCTAAGTCCTCGGCATTCATTTTGTGCTGTTAAAATATTTTTTTTCTTTATAATTCGGGTACAATTAGTTTAATATTAATTACCGCTAAGTACAGAATGCGGCATCATAGATAATAAACAACACACACACAAAACATAACATACGTTGATTTCCTATAAAATGTATTAACTCAATTTTCCACGGGAACAGCAATGCGCCACCTATATATCTAATTCAAATATTGGTAAATAAATTTGGAGAGCTTGGCAGATTTAACAGATAAACCACTGCAAACATTATCGCGCATATGGTTTTCTTTTTCGCATTTTCTTTCTTTTTAAAGTTCGTGCTCTAGGCATCATTTCATGACTTTTCATTTCAGAAATGAAATTCTGGTCTGTTCGCCTAAATCTATATATATATATATATATTATTATGTAACGTAACACCTCCATATTATTATTATTGTAACATAACACTTCCAGGGAGTCCAAAGACTCATCGAGGGAGGGCACCTACTCTACAACTCTCTGTTCTGTCCACTGAATCCACAACTACAACTAATGCTCTAGCCTTAACTACAACGACCCGCAACTATCATCATCTCCAACAACGCCATCTACCGCCCAACAACACCACTAGCATTTTCACAGACAATCACAAACATCCATGCCTATGGCGGGATTCGAAACCGCAGCCTTTTGCCTGGAGAGCGGATACGCTAACCACTCTGGCAACCAGGCCAGCAAATTTAATATTATTAATATTTATGAAGGGGAAAAAAGTCTTCAAACACTTCCCCAATATCAAGAAAGACGATATTCAACCAATAACGTCTTTCAACTGGTCAAGACCGGATTTAAAGTTGCTGTGCCACTATGAAATGACATTTCGTAGTGGTACAGATAATTTCAGATAAGAAAACCTCTACTGAATAAATTATAGATTTCATAGCTTTTCAGAGACTCTTGTAATGATGTGAGACCCGAAACTATAGCTTGTGTAGCTAATGCATGAATCGGGATGTTTCTTGTGGTATAACATTGTGGAAATAGCAGTCTTACCACTCTCGTAATGTCTGTGGTTCCTTAATTTAATTAAACTCTGATATTATGGAATTTTATTAGAGTGGTTAATTACTCGTTTGCTAAAATAAAATAAAAATAAATCAATCCTACACCACCTTTGATTACCAAAAGGAAGTTAGAAGTTAGAACACCTATAGCCCGAAGCAAATTTGAAGACTACTGGAAAGTCAGTTTTCATCATTCACACATGGAGAATTTCAGGAAGGTGAGTGTGGAAGACATCTGCCGCCATCTCATGGCAAGAAATATGAATACTCGTATTATTGCCTATAATAGGGTGAGGTCTAATGCCAATTTTTTTCCATATATATAGGTAAAAACTAGTTCCGTGCAGGAAAACCTTATTTGCCTTTGGCAGAAATCGGCTAATTCGGAAAAACGAAAAAGAAAGGCTTAGAACAGCTTCTCTATTTAGCAACTTTAAGTCAATTTTAAACTTAAAAAATGTTTCTTTGAATACATCCTAGTCCTGTGGATGTGGGTAAAAATATAATTTCCATGGGGATACAATGGCATTATTCATGGAAATAATATCTCCTTAAGTCTGAGTTAGAATAAACTTTGTTTTTAAAATGATGTGCTCTTGTACAGAATTACTGGAAAAATGTAAAAATATTCTTAGTCCTTCCTATGTAGAGAAAATTTATTATCTAATAAATATATTATATTATTACCTAACTCCTCCAGGGAGTCTAAAATACTCATCGAGGAAGGCACCTACTCTACAACCCTCCGTCTCCACCAACGGCAACTACCTTCATCTACACCAACACCATCTACCGCTGACCACCACCACCACTAGTATTTTCACAGACAATCACAAACATCCATGCCCATGGCAGGCATGGATATTATATATTATTATTATTATTATTTTAACGGTGTCTCCATGGAGTCAAAAGGCTCATAGCGGGAGATCCGACATTGACACACTAACCATTATTTACACAATACCTGTCATACTGCTCCTTAAATTCATTCACAGTTGAAGCATTCGCAACTACCTCTGGCAAAGCATTCCACCCATTCATATATTACTTTATATGTAATATATTAGAACTGGTTCACCGAATGGTTAGCGTATCCGCTCTCCAGCCAAAAGCTGTGGGTTCGAATCCCTTTACAACTCTGTCTCCACCACTCAATCCACCAATTACAACAAACCGCAACTACACCACCACCATCTACGGTTCGTTGTAGTTGGTGGAGATAAAGTTCTAAAGTAGGTACCCTCCCTCGATGAATCTTTGGACTCCCTGGAGGTCAAAAAAATCAAAATCAGCTAACGCCTTTTTATTCCCGTATACGGGAGTAGGCGAGGCCATTTAGCCCTATCTAACTTTTGGAGACTGAGTGGGCAGTTCAATCTCCACTGGTACCCAATCAGAGACAGATGGCCCAAGGCTATCACTAATTAAGCGGTACGCAGTGAAGAGAGACGGCTCAAATGTGCCGCCATCTCGTGGTCCCTAACCCTAACACAATATATTTAATGTCTGAAATAATGTGGGTTCTACGGTCGATTTTCTTGAGTTTACAGGACGAAAAACCCGAGTTTCCGGGAGGAAAAACCTGCTTGCCTGTGCCAGAGATCGACTAACTCGGGAACCGGTCGAAAAAAGGCTTAGAAAAATTTCCTCTAGTCGCCGACTAGACTCGAAACCAAGTCTTCCTTCGTGCGGCCAAGCGCGGCGGTGTGCAAACGCCACATCCGCTGAGCTACGCAGGCTCCCTGGAGGTGTCAAGTAATAATAATACATAATAAAATTTATTATCTAATAAATTTATTATATAAAAGAATTTCATTTGAAGTAACTAGTTCGCTGTTTGCATTCTTCAATACACTTCATACTGCACTGTTGTTATCCCCAGGTCCAATTTCCATTCCATTGTTTCCAGTTCATCTTTCGCAAAAGAGTAAATTACGGTTGGAATGCTATCAAAGTGAAGGACATTCACTAAAAGTCCTTCAGCTTATGAGATATATTTAGCTGTTTTAAATTTTACTTGCCATCTCTCAGAGAAACAAAATATGTCATTTAACCCTGAATGAACTCAGGCCCATCATTATTGAAGGAGAGCAAGAGTTCAGCTTTGGCTGCGCATATTTTGACATTAAATATTTTAATTCTGACGAATATCGTTGAAAATAACGAAGAATAACATTCGTTAAGTCCAAGCACGAATCTTTAGCGAAACGAATTCATTTTGTTTCGTTTCGTTAAAATTCGTGATCTTGGACCAGCTATCTCTCATTGGCGCCCTCAGTCTCCAAAAGCAAGATAGGGTTAACATAAAAAGACCCTGCCTACTCTCTATAAAAAAAACAAAATGCATTAGCTGATTTTTTTAAAATTTTATATATTATATGGAATTATGAAATGTGCGATGTCAGCAGTTATCTGGCAATTCTCGTCATCATTTGTCTATCCATACCGACTAGAAAGATACTATTCATCAGGAATAACAGACCGAATACTTGTCGATTTTGTGGCAAACCAAGAGTTTTTGCTCAGTGGAAGTGACGTTTGCATCCTTTCCATAGGCCTCTAAGTTTGATTCTCGTCACCGATTAGAGAAACTGTTTCTAAACCTTTCTTCCACCGGTTTCCGAGTTTGTCGATCTACGTTCCAGAACCAACACTATTTCAGATAATTTAATATTTCAAATTTCACATAATATTTCAGATAAGGATAGTATTCGAATTAGGGACTACGAGATGGCCGCACTTGCGCGGCGTCTCTTCAGGATGCCGTTTATAATTAGTGTTGCCTGCCAGCTGATTTCGAAAAGTTAGGCTAGACTCTTTTTATAATTCTGTCTTTTCCACTTCGGAGAAAAGACGCCAACGTGGCAACACAGACCATGAGGCTAACATTATATATTGAGGGAATTTTTCAGTCGGTTTTCTGTTTATTGGTAATAAAAATTCACATATAAAAGTTTCATGTCAAGCGGTGTTTACCAAGTAAAGGTCATTCCGACGGCATCCTAAAGAGAGTCAAATGTTTTTAATCCAATAGGTGTTTATAAACCATTATTATTACGTGACACGTCGAAAGAGTCCAAAGACTGTGACGGAGTGCACCTTCTTTACAACTCTACGTCTCCACCACTCAATCCATCAACTAGAGCAAACCGCATCATCTACAGTCAACGACTAGTATTTTCACAGACAAACACAAGCATCCATGCCTACAGTGGGATTCAAACCCACAGTCTTCCAGCTGCAGAGCACATATGCTAACCACTCGGCCAACCAGGCCGGCATCGTTGTAAACCATTTTACGATTTGGCTGTTTGGGGATAAAAACGTTACTTTTCAAAATAAATCGTTTAACACCCATTTATTCCTCAAAGGGAGTAGACAAAGCTATTATACTTTTTAAAGACTACGTCTTTAAAAAGCCATCTCCATACTTCAAGCATTTATTGATAGTGGGTCCGAACTATCCATAAATGAAAGCTTTTCTGGATAGTACAACAGATAACTTTCGCAATCTCATGGCTCTAAATTCTGACTCATATATCATCATGTTAGGTTGCATCTTCATATGGAAGGCTGCCAATTATGGATCTGGCCCCCTTGCCTTTAATACATAGCATCGTACATCTTCTCAAGGAGATGTGCTGTGAATTAAGGGTAAATATTAAGAATAGTGATCACAGCTTATTCTACCTTTACCATGAGTTGCCTTGACTTGCACTACTTTGAGGGTCAGCTAGACTCGTGGTGCAAACTTGACTTGTTTGTCTGTTTGCTTACTTGGGAAATGGAGTAAAACCAGGTTAAAATAGCTTGGTATCTTTAACATTTATTATACCCAAGGTAAAATACTTTATATATATATATATAGTCTGTAATTCCAAAAGGAGAATCCAATTTCCTTGCACCTTACATTAACTCTAGAATCAATAGAGGATTAAAAAAAAAAAAGACATTTCTTCACGACTATTTAGAATCGCGTTTATTACTCTTCAGCAGATAACGGAAGCGCAAATAAAATCATTTTCCAATGAACAATTTAACAAAAAAAAAGTACTTTCAGTTTATTGTAATAGAACTTTGAGTTTATATACAGAGACGGCCTTTATTTGAAAGATCTTGCATTGTACCTCAAACGATTATTGTCTTTCATGATAGACATAGGAGACCTGTGTAGTTCAGTGGAAGTGATGCTTGCATCGTCTGCGCTAGGCCAACCGAAGATAGTCTTAAGTATAGTCGCGGACTAGAGGAACTTTTTCTAAGCGTATCTTCCATCGGTTCCCAAGTTTGTCAATCATGGACAGCAGGAAAGCTGGTTATTTCTCCCTGAAACGCAAGAAAATCGACCATAGAACTCACATTATTTCAGACAGTCTATTCTGTTAGGACTGGGTACCAAGAGATGATTGATATGCCAACTTCATCTCCAAAAGTAAGATAAGGTTTAAAGGCCTCGCTTACTCCCTATAGGGGCATAAAAGGCGTTTGCTAATTACTGTCATTATATGATAGATATACTGTTGTTGTATTGGTCTCACATTCTGGAGAATTGTGAAGCAGAATTGCACTGCTTGTTAAGAAGGCAATAGACACGGCCATTGGCAAGGTGCATCGTACCATATAACGAGTAACATGCTTGTAACTGGTATAAATTGAAAGAATATGTTGCTTCCCAATCAGTGCAACTATGAATGTCCGTTATATAATAAACATTCATACACCTAGTTGACTTCTACATCAGTGTGAAATGGATGGAAGGAGAAAACTGACGGAGTTTGACCGTTCCAGTTTAACAATCACTAATGACATACTGAAGAGGAAGTACAAGGAGTCTACTGCAAATGCACCCAGGAGCAGAGGACCCACCACGCTCACTGAATGAGACCCAAGGGCTACTTAATGCAGAGTTCCGGGCATCGACTAAAACACGAAATTACACAAAAACATTTAGACCTGAGGCTTATAATATGGGTTTCCATGGTAGGACCGTAATATGCAAGCCCAACATTATCCGAACCAACATGCTTAGTGGTGCAAAGAGCATATACAGTAGGACGTGGAAACTTGGAAAGCTGACTTTTTGAAGCTACAAATCGCGCTACATTATCTACTCCAACTATGAAATTCGAAGGTAGGGGAGTGATAGTATGGTCCTGGACCTCTGTTTGTGTTTCCAAAAATATTGAACTTCGAGAGGTATTAGAACAATGCGATACTTCCTGTTTTCTGGCGTTTCTACAGAACTGATCATTGTGCCCCTCTCAGCAAGATACTGGGCCTGATACTGTAACTGCATAGTTTGTGGACATGAACATTACCAAATCTGATTGGCTGCCACAGAGCCCAGATCTCAACCCTACTGAACATTTGTGGGATCAAGTGAACTGTTGAGTGAGGTCAAGGGACGTCCGCCCCAGAAGAGTCCAGGACCTCATTACATGCATACAGGGAAAATGGTCCAAAATGTTCTCATTGATCGTTATGGTACACTTGAGGAAAATATGCTGCAGTCATCGCAGAAAAAGGTCTTTCTGCGATTTTCTCTTCATAAATATTATTTTATGAGGGTGTACTCTGTGGATGGTTTTCCTCCCACCATGGTATCCATTGACTTCTTTCCAAGCAATATATATAGCTACACAGGGCAACTGAGGTTTACCAAGTAATAAAGAATGAAATTACTTTGAACTAAGAAAAATATTGTCTGAGAACTATTTTTGAAGTATGCTGAAATAAGTACTGAGAAAGCCCTGTTTTAGATCGAAGCGCATTGGTCTTTCGACATGGCCTACACCGTTATATAACAAACATTCATACACCTACTCGACTACTATTTTTTAATATTAACCTCCTCCACAAAAAGGTTTCAAAACTTCTAGTGTATCATATCACTTCTGTATGAAAGCAAGAGGGTATGGGGAGAAATATGAATCCATAGATGTTTCTTCAACATTCCGAGGTTGTAAATTTTAGGTGAGACAATGTGCTGGAGGTGTTTTCAATCTGCATCAACTTATCCAACCAATCAGAAAATGGTATAGTGCGATTCACTATAGTTACATATCACTGACTTCCAATACCAAAAGCACCAGAAGGAATATTCTTCACACCGATATTTCTGCCGGTTTATTTGTCATCACTGATATCTGGCGTATATGCAGTGCCTCTTCATAAAAATTACATGTACGGCTATTTACCTACTGTTCTGTTACTCATGTGAACCCCAAGAAGGATCTTTCACCTTGTAACTAACCATTTCCACATCAAATTTTCACAGTTTTCCTACTATCGAGATTTTTAATGTAACTGCTTTAGTGACAGTGATTACCCTACTGTGTGAGGAGGCATCAATAACTGAGTCTAGGATGGATGTACGAGAGTAGTTGCTCTTCAAACAGTTCCATATTATTCGCTGGGGTAGCGATATCTTCTATCATTGTTGGAAAAATTTGTTCTGACAATTGAAGTAGTTCGAATCGAAGAGCTAAACAATATCTGCAGGAAAATCTTGTAGCAACTAATGTTTCATAAAACAGAACTTTCGGAAAGAATAAATAAATCAGCCTTTTTTCCTCCCTCAAAGGTAGTAGCTCTCCTTTAAGGGCAAGCAGACTCCCTCCTTCTTTGATGAGCTCAAGCTAATGAAAAAACAAAGCTTCACAGAATGACAGACAACCTCTGTAGCACAAACCCTAACTCTTTTATACTTTTCTACAATAATGAAACGTCTTTAATAGATTTTAAGATGCAGAGTTAAAAATCAATTTCTGGAAGTAAAAAAAAGAACATATTTGTAGTCATAATGAATCGATAAAGACAGGCCAAAGAAAGGTTTATAAAAGTTCTGATCGGAGACCAGGATGGAACCTACAAGTCTTTTCTTCAAACAGCCTCGCGCTATGATAGCAAATACCATTTCGACAGGGCTTCCCCGGTACGCATGTTCGTGAAGAACCAATCCGCTTATAGGCCGATAAAGCTCACGATGACTTGCCGATACTGGTGATTGAAACCATTTAGGATAAGGTAAGTAATCTTATGCCAAAACGTTTTTTCCAATGTAAATTGCATGTTCTTCTGGCTGGTTTTCTAGTTACAGGTAGAAAAACTTGGGTTTCGGGAGTGATCACTCCCGAAGTGTCTCCAAGTCACTAGTGATCTGGAGATACTTTGCGACATTGTACCAGTATCATCGACGACAGTTCGTAACAGAACCTGTCTCTATACCTTGGAATAGTTTTGGTATGGTTTACTCTTTTTGATTTCATCATCCCAACTGGAAATGTCATCAGAAAATTTCTTTAGTCTGCTGACCAGGTTGAATCATTAGGAAGAGGATTGTAGTCAAAGGCATTACATTTTCAAAAGTATTCTTAAACCAGTATTGTTTTTCTTGATCAACATTATGATAATGAAATTACTTTATTTATATAATCAGTAACACTTTGCATACAGTATATGACAAATAGATCGTTGTTTAGACATATTGAAAACTTGTTGCTTGAAACAAAGCCCGGTAGCTGTCTATGAAGGATTATTACTTCCATGGATTTAAAAAAAAAAAAAAAAAAATTACTTTCGCAATGGTCTTAGGGTTATGGCGAAATCAGAACAGTGTTTCTAAACGGGAAAAAATATCAGGAAGCATGCCATATAATGCTGCAATATATATAAATCCAGTTAGGAGAGAAAAATCAGAAAACAGTAATAGTAACAATGTCCCATGTAGCGGTGAGTTTGAGTGTATCTGGTGTGGAGGTTAACGAAATGAAATATATATGGTGGGGTTTTGCTACAGACCTAGCGGGAGGATAAACGGCGGGGCGTAATGGCGGTTGCCAAGTGTTTATATATGTGATCAGTGATTTAAATAGTCGTTATGATTTTCTGAAGAAAAGTTTATTTATTTTGTAAAATATTTGCTACTGATGCTGGTAGATCGATTTGATCTACGGGATATTTATATATAGAGGTAAGTGTTCTTCATTCTGTGAAACATTTACTACCTTTGCTGGTAGATCGACTTGATCTACGGGATATTTACATTGGGCTCTAGGTCCCACTTCTCAAACTTTATTTTAATAGAGTTGTTGCCTTCTGTTAATCATGACAAAACCTCTCAATGAAGGCATATTTGAAGAAGTTTACAAAGAATTCCTAAGATTAGGAAAACTTTTGAGCGACAACTGGCCAGGAAAAGTAAAGCTCTTAGATACATTCCCCCCTACAGCAGTCACAGAAGATAGGATGGATGATTCTAATGAAGGAAGTATGTTGACTGAACCAGAATCAAGTCACTCCACGAATACAGAGAATGCTGCATCTCAGGATAATACTCCGCAGTTTGTGGAAACCAACACAGAATTTCAAACAGTCAAAAAGAAAAGGAAAATCTCCTCTACTGCAGATACACCCAAAACAGTGGAGATAGAACCAGATAATGTAATTAAAGAAAGGGTACCCCCAGTCGTCCTAAGGGCCAAGGAGCACTGGACGTCCGTTGCATCCACAATGAAATCTTCAGATATCACCTTCATTAAAGCCACAAACACAGAAGGGATTCGCATACAACCTAAAACATCATCAGATTACAGAAAAATGACCAAACTTCTAGACAACAACAACTTGCCATATCACACTTTTGCACTCAACAGTGAAAAAAATTTAAAAGTAGTGTTAAGGGGAGTAACTGAAACATTACAAATAGAAGACCTCACTGCAGACCTCCAACTTAAGGGATTTAGCCCAGTTAAAGTCAGCCGAATGCGGAGAGCTGATAAAACACCCTATCCCCTAATTCTAGTAGAAATAAGCAAAGACCAAAATCATATATACAATCTCCAAACCATCTGTGATCTAGTCATAAAAGTTGAGGCATTGAAACATAAATCAACTACAACCCAGTGCCATAGATGCCAGAAGATTGGGCATGCCCAACGATGCTGCAAGGCCGAATTTCGTTGCGTTAAATGTGGTGGCAAACATGCATCAAATGAATTCCATAAACCTCGTACACTTCCAGCAAAATGTGCAAACTGCGGAGGACCACACCCTGCAAACTATAGGGGCTGTATAGCATTTCCTCAAAACCAAAAATTACAACTCAAAACCAGTAAACCTCTTCAAGAACAAGCGTCTTCCCATCAAACCATAGTCTCCACAACGGATGGAAGATCGTATGCTGAAGTTACAAGATCAACCTTCCAAAAAGACCCAAAACCAAAGCAGTCACAGCAAACCAACAAGCCTATCCTACTGAACATAACAAGTCACTTAGGTGAAATGCTTGCTGAACTCCAACAAACTAACCCAACTCAAGAAGCCAAAGATATCATCTTAAGGCATACACAATCACTCTTTATGGAAATTCTTAATGGATAAATCTAAAAGAAAACCGAAATCATTACAAATTGTTTCATGGAATGCAAATGGTTTATCTATCAAATTACAGGAGCTGCAGGAGTTTGCAGCAGAAACTCAAGCAGACATCATCCTCATAAATGAAACACATCTTCGTCCAAGTGACAAAATCAGAATCAATAGTTATAGCACTTACCGAACAGACAGATGCTTTGCTAGAGGTGGAGGCACTGCCATCTTTGTGAAAAGTAACATAAAACATAATTCAATAGCAGAACCCCAAACAGAACACATGGAAACTACAGGAATAGAAATACATATGGAAAATACAAGCAGCATCACGATATATGCAGCCTACAATCCCCCAAATAAAAAACTCCTTGAATCTGACTTAGAGGTGATACTAAATACAGGCAGAGCAGTGATTATAGCCGGAGATCTTAATGCCAAACACTCAGTCTGGAATAGCAGAAACTCAAATATTAATGGAAGAATACTCAACTCTTACACCACTTCAAGAAATATAACAGTAATAGGACCCACTGAACCCACACATTATGGAGCTACCGGTCGTCCTGATGTACTAGATATAGCTATATTAAAAAACATAGCGCACAGCTATCAGATACAAGCAATCAACGACTTAAGTTCTGATCATAACCCCATCATATTACAACTAGGCACCATACAAGATATAACAGAAAACACCACCGCATTTATAAATTGGAAACAACTTCCCTCAGCCTTCCAGGAAAACCTTGGTCCAATACCGCATATAACATCTGCTGAAGATGTAGAAAAAGCAGTGAAGACTCTTGAAAAACAACTGCTGACAGCTATAACGCAGGTAACAAATATAACCAAATGTACACCATCAAATAAACTTCCACAGGATATAAAACGTCTTATCCAAGAGAAAAACAGATTAAGAAGACAATATCAGAGAACAATGGACCCAGCGGATAAACAAGCAGTCAATAGAGCAACAAACCAAGTTCGATATGCCCTAAAGGACCACCGTAACCAACTCTGGAATAACAAAATTCTCCAATTAAACACAGAGGATCAATCAATATGGAAAATGATGAAATCACTCCGTTCAAAGCGTTTTACATTTCCTCCAATCCAAGGTGAATCTAATGTTGTCTACAACGACGAGGAAAAAGCTGAAGCATTTGCTGACAGTTTAGAAAAACAATGCAGCCCCAATTATATCAATACAGATATAAATTTCATAAGTAAAATTCACACCCAAGTGCGTAAAATAACTCAAAATGCCTCATTCCAATCCAATAACAAATCCGTATCACCAACAGAAGTATATGAGATTTTAAGAAAACTAAATAACAAAAAGGCTCCAGGTCCAGATGGAATAACAAATAAGGTACTCAAGTTACTTCCTCGCAAAGGGGTTATGCATCTAGTAGCCATCATTAATGCCATCTTCCGGCTAAATTATTTCCCACAACGATGGAAAATTGCCGACGTTTTCCTAATTCCCAAACCTGGGAAAAATACACAGTTTCCTGTAAATTACAGACCAATCAGCCTTCTTTCATGCATAGGTAAGATAGCGGAACGTGCTATTCTCACACGGCTTCAAGAGGCAACAGATATGAACCATATAATTCAAGATGAACAATTCGGCTTTAGGAAATATCACTCCACAACGCTACAAATTTACAGAGTTATCGAACATATAACCCAAGGGTATGAATGGCACCAACACACTGGCGCAGTTTTTCTAGACATCACCCAGGCATTTGATAGAGTATGGCATCATGGACTAATTTTTAAACTACACGAAGTTGGTATTCCATTGCCACTAGTGCTACTTATCAAATCATATCTACACAACAGAAAATTTAAAATAAAACTCAACGGTATCAGATCCACGGAGAGGAGAATCACGGCCGGAGTACCTCAAGGCTCTCTACTATCTCCCCTGCTCTTCTCCATATACATGGCAGATCTCCCCAAACTGTCTCCAGCTATCACCGCTCTGTATGCCGACGATACAATCATTATAGCCAGATCCCTCCGTCCACACCTGGCCACAATCAAGCTGCAGAGAGCAGTCAATGAATTGGAGGATTGGTACACCAAGTGGCGTATCGCAATTAATCCAAACAAAAGCTCTGCAGTACTTTTCACCAGACGTAAGGCAGAACCGAATACAAGCATACAAATGTTTGGTAAAATCATCCCTTGGCGCAATTCTACCAAATATCTGGGAATTCATCTTGATAGACGTCTAAACTTCAAGTCACATATGGATAGTGTTACCACTAAGGCAAGTCAGACTACAGCACAGCTATATCCACTTTTGAACAGGAACAGCTTCCTAAGCATAAGCAACAAAATCTTACTTTTCAAATCGGTAATCAGACCGCAACTAACTTATGCCTCTCCAACCTGGGGTCACACGACTAAAAGCAACATCAACAGACTTCAGATAATACAGAATAAATGCCTAAGAATGGCATTTAATGCCCCATGGTTCATCAGAAACACCCAATTACATCAAGAAGCCAATCTTCCAGATATTAAGACCTACATGACAAGCATTGCAGAGAAATTCTTCACAATCACGGATAATCACCCAAATCAGTTAGTTCGACAGGCAGCGGACTACAAGCCCTCAGATCGTTTCAAACATAAAAAACCGAAATCCTCCATCGCAAGAGAAAGCTGATACAGCCTCAATGCTCACAATGAGCGGGTAAATTACCCACAATAATCTCATCACCCACAATCTAAAATCCAGATGAAGGGATAAAGAGTCAAGGACTCAGTCCATCAACCAATTAAGTTCAAGTTCAAGTTCAGACCTAGCGGCTCAGTTGCAGGGGATAAAGAAATGCATCGCCAATTTAGCCTTATGGGTACTAAACGGTTGATCATTACGGGTGACTAAAATTCCAAACACTGATTGGGTAGAAGAGAAATCATGATAAGAAAGAAGAGGAAATTATTGAATTGTAGCGAGACAACTTTCTCAACCAGATGGAATGCGAGGTCAAAGTGTTGGATTTGCTCATAGCATCAGAGAGGGTCTCTGTCAAGAACATGGCTATTTTACCACCAATTGGTAAAATAGCCATATTCTTAGGGAGTATCTAATTGTATTGATGCTCCGATTAAAACAGGTTAATTAGTATAGGTGTCGGTTTGAACAAGATCAAGATAAGATAAGGAATCGTGATGTGATTGGTTGACGTCATTGTGGGCGTGGCTTCATGGGTTAGAAATTTCGCTGTGGGCATATGTGTCAATGGCTTCAGTTGTGTTTTGGTTCGCGTACGGAATTGTGGGTGTTTTTTTTTTTTGCGTATGGCATTATGGTTGATGGTTGAGATAAGAATTCGTGTCGTGATTGGTGGTGCACTTCTGACAAGATCAAGATAAGATAAGGAATCGTGTCGTGTGTGTTGTTTTCAGATGTAGATAAGTGACGTCATTTGTTATTTGTAAATAAATGACGTCATTTGTTATTAGTAAATAAGTGACGTTGTTTTGAATGGAAAAGGGAGATATATTAGAGATAAGGAATCGTGTCGTGATTGGTGGACACTTTAAACAAGATCAAGATAAGATAAGAATCGTGACGTGAATGTTTGTTGTTGTCAGATGAATATCAGTGACGTCATTGTTAGTTGTAAATAAGTAACGTTATTGTTTTGAATGGAAAAGGGAGATATATTAGTGTATAAGGAATCGTGTCGTGATTGGTGGACACTTTAAACAAGATCAAGATCAAGATAAGATAAGGAATCGTGACGCGAATCTTTGTTGTTGTTATTGAGTTTGGAATTTCGCTGGGGCCCTTGTCTGTAGGGGACATCACGTGGTGTGTTTGGTGATATTTAGAGATAAGAATCGTGACGTTATGTATTTGGAAATTCACAGTTTCGAGGGTTTTCTGAATAATTTAATTATATGCTATGTCACTCAAACATAGTTTTTTTTTTTTTTCTTCTTCTATAGATGGTTGTACTAATTTTTCCAATACAATTTGGGGTATTTCTTTACTGTTAAAGGGTGGGAATTCTTAGAGTAAGTCGTGATGGCCACAGTCTTTCGAACTTTTCCGAATAATTAATTATATACTGGTGTCACTCAAACACACACACACACTTTTTTTTTCTTCTTCTATTGATGGTTGTACTAATTTTCCAATACCTTTTGAGGTATTTCTTTCCTGTTAAAGGTGGGAATTCTTAGAGAAAGTCGTGATGGCTGTCGGGTTTTTTTCTGAATAATTAATTATGTACTGATGTCCCTTAAACACACACACATTAGACATAAAAAAATCGCTAATGTATCCATGTTGATACTCTAATGTATACCCTATGATTATTCTTATGGGAAAAAAAAACTATTCAGTATTAAATTTACGCTTACCAAAAACATACGAGCAGTTGTTATGTTTAAGTTAAAAAGTACTTACACCTTTCCAGATGACTCTTCTAAATACGAATATTCCAAAATAGTTGAATTTTATATCCACAACACAACACAAACACAAAAACCACAAAGAATGAAATTTCTGTAAATACTGTAACCTGAACTAGTTACTTCGTCCTTTAGATTACAGACCGTAGATGCTGTGGTTTCGCTATACCGCGCGGTTAGCCTAGTTGCTTTGCGCTTCGCAACCATATGCTTGGGGAAGGAGTGTCCCAGGTTCGAGTCCCGTTGTAGACGTGAGGAATTAGAGGATCTTCCTCAGACATAGCCAAGTTAGCCGGTCTTGGGCGCTGTCAGTAGGGTTTTTTCCGCCAGTTTATCTGGCGTTTTTCATCCCGCAAAACAGGCAAACCGGCCCTTGAACATACGTCTCTACAGTCAAAAATATATCCCCCCAGCGGCAGACCAGGCGACGGGTCGGTTGGGAGTAGTACTAACGAAGAAGTCACATCTAAAGTAACACGCGGACCCTGCATGGGAAGCGGGAATAACGCGAAGAAGAGATGCTGTGGTTTTGTCATTTGCAATATCCCCCAGCGAGCAGTTTTCTTCAAAGGGGATGACATGAGTCACATCCGTAAATTGGGGTATTGTTCAAAAGGTAGCATTTCCTCAAGTTTGGATATTTCTCAAATACTTACATATGACATTATACTTTTAAAATTCAGTTTAATTACATATTCTAACAGAATAACTGAGCAAAATTAATTCTGAATATTCTAAATTGTTGATTATTAACATATATTCACAGAACACAAACACAAGTCTGAAAAGACAGTTCACATTTTCATTATAGGTTACTGTGGCTAACATATATTCACACCACAAAACAAGAGTTGAAAGATATTTCTGTAAATAACCAGAAAAGCTAGTGGACTACTTAATTTACATTACTATCCGATTGGTTCATCCAGTGCAACTATCGTATTGTGTTGTGTTGTGGTGTTTGTGTCCAGTAAAGTAAAATAATGAGTGAACCACAAATGTCTTTGAAATTTTCTTTCTTCAGGAAAATAGTGTAAACTAAATATTGTGAAATATTTTTAGGTAATTACAAGTTTCGATTTTTTTTCTTTGTAAGTAATATTTCAGCAAAATAAAATAAGCATTTGTAAAACTTAAATGAACAAACATGTGTTGTGTTTCCACAGTGAAATTTTTACTCAGTTATTCAGTTTAGAATTTGATAATTAAATCCATAACTTTATACCTTAATGCAATTCTGTTTAATTATTGTATAAAAAAATCACTACTGTGAAATTAATGCCAGGAACATGGGAAATCTGATATCCTGAAATTAATTATTTAGAAATTTGTCTAATGCTACCTATTGACATTTTTTGAGTTATCTGTAAACATTTCTTTCGCATACTCGAAAATCCTACCTGTTAGAATTTGGTGATTTTACAGAGAGAAAGAAGATAATTTTACCCAAAACGTGACTTAAACTCTTAAAGTTTGGTATAGAAAAAAGGTTTGTACTCTCCAGATAACATAAATACAAATTTTACCTTTCCCCACACAAAGTAAGATAAAAATTTGGTTGCTTTACAGAGTGCAGATATTTTAACTCATCACGTTACCAAACTCTTAAAAAAGCTTGATGTAAAAAAGAAAAGAAGGTACATTTTTCTTTTCTTTTCAAATATTTGTACATGATAAAAGTTTAAAAACATATCACTGCCAGTCGAAAGTTTTTTCTTTTTTTCAAAACTTGACAACACATAGTTGTAGTTTGGTGAATAAAGTACAAATGAACTGAAACGTGACAATTTGTTACTATATCTGTAGATACCTTCACCAGACTAGGAAAAAACAGTCGTACCAAATTCAAGCAATACGACTGTTAGAATTTGGTTATTTACAGAGAGACAACTGATATTTTAGCCTATCACATTACTTAAACTCTAAAAACTTTATTGTAGAAAATAAAAATGGTATCGTAGCATGCAGATAACAAATGAATAAACATCTATATATCAAATAATACTCGCCTTTGGAAGAGAAAAATCAAAAACATTAACAAACTTAATAGCCATACCCGTTCTTCATTTTAAATGATACCAAATGATGAAAACAAAATGGGTATGAATTTCCAAACTTTGAAAAGCTGATGAATTTCTTGCTTGCTGTGATCAAAAATAGTTATTTGAATGTAAACATTTTATTTTTCTATACAATTTTTCTTTCTTTCTAACTTTTTTTCTTTTCATTTTGACAATATGGATATGAATTTCCAAACTTTGAAAAGCTGATGAATTTCTTGCTTACTGTGATCATAAATATTTATTTAAAGGTAAACATTTTATTTTTCTTGCGAGTCGAAACTTATTTCAAAACTTTACCACCCGTACATTCTAATAATGGGGGAATTAAAACTGAGACCATACCAAATAACGGATTTGTAGTTTTGTGAATAAAGTAAAAATGAACTGATAAGTGACAATTTGTTACTACATCTGTAGATACCTTCAGACTAGAAAAGCAGTCGTATCAAATTCTAACAATACGACTGTTAGAATTTGATTATTTTACAGAGACAAACAGCTGATATTTTACCAATCACGTTACTTAAACTCTTAAAACGTTTGTTGTAGAAAATAAAAAGGTATCGTAGCGTGCAGATAACAAGGAACCAGCATGAATGTATCAAAAAAAAAAAATGACCGCCATTGGAATAGAAAATCGATAACATATAGTTATTGATTTTCTATAACTTCATTCTGTTCTTCATTTACAGGATACCAAATGATGAAAACAATATGGGTAGGAATTTCAAAACTTTGAAAAAGTGATGAATTTCTTGCTTGCTGTGATTCCAAAATAGTTATTTGAAGGTAAACATTTTTTTCTTTACAATTTTCTTTCTGAGCTATATTCATTTGAAATAAGAATACATAATTATTTTTTTGTGTTGGAAAGAATATCTAATATAATAATTGTATTAAAATATATAAATATCCAATATCCCTACTGTAAAAAAAAAGTCGTGTTGAGAGGACAACAGTCAAAATACAAATTTAAGTAAGACCATAACATTTTTTTTCTCCTTGTAAAATTTAATTCCACAAACTAACCAGATTTTTGTTATTTTATTTTATTTATTTATTTTTTTGACTCAGTGAATTAAAAGTCTTATTTGTTCATGCAAGCCCTCAAATATATCAAGAAACTGTCAACTCTTGGAAGCAAAAGAAATCGGGTATTAAATTAATAACCAGAATTTTAGTGGAGAAGATTTCACCTGAAATGTTACAATACTGCTAGAATTTGGTTATTTTACAGAGCCATTAGATATTTTAAACCAACACGTTACTACACACACACACACGATTTCTCACTTAGGTACAACAAATTGGCGACCAGATAAGAGAGATATCTTTAAGATAAGACTTACTGAGAAATCTACAGTGTTGGAAAATAAATTCACATTTTATTTATTCATTAATTTTGCTCAGTTATTCTGTTAGAATATGTAATTAAACTGAATTTTAAAAGTAAAATACAGAAAATAACCATTCAATTTGAAAAAAAAAAATCATTTCACTTGTTAGAATTCCATACCCTAACAGCACTCGGAATTCGAAACCAGAAATAACACTTACCATAAACAAAACAGCGCTTAGACTTTCCCACCAAGCTTGGGCAACAGTGGGAAAAAATTAATACAAAGAACCAATCGGATAGTAATCTAAATTAAAATTAAATGTAAGCATTAATTTACTACACCAATGAATTCCGACGGTAACGAAGAATGAATAATTTTAGGGTATGTGTCATTCAAACGTGGATACTAATCCCTTAGTCATATGTAAGTATTTGAGAAATATCCAAACTTGAGGAAATGTTACCTTTTGAACAATACCCCAATTTACAGATGTGACTCATGTCATCCCCTTTGAAGAAAACCGCTCGCTGGGGGGATATTGCAAATGACGAAACCACAGCATCTACGGTCTGTAATCTAAAGGATGAAGTAACTAGTTCAGGTTACAGTATTTACAGAAATTTCATTCTTTGTGGTTTTTGTGTTTGTGTTGTGGATATAAAATTCAACTATTTTGGAACATTCGTATTTAGAAGTCATCTGGAAAGCTGTAAGTACTTTTTAACTTAAACATAACAACTGCTCGTATTTTTTTGGTAAGCGTAATTCTAATACTGAATAGTTTTTTTTTTTTCCATAAGAATAATCATAGGGTATATATTAGAGTTTGGCTACGCCTTTCACATGTTTGTATAACTTAAGTCTCAGCTCAGGAATATAAGGAATGTACGAGTATGATAGTTCAATTGTCTGCAAGGAACAGCATGGATTTACCAAAGGTCGTGTTTTAACAATTTGCTCATTTTTTATAATAATGTTACGGCCGAGTTGGATAAGGGAAATGGATACACTATGATAATGTTGGATTTTTCGAAGGCATTTGATAGGATACCATACAAAAGGCTGTTGCGTGAACTGGAAAATATGGGATTGGAATATAAACTCGACTTGGATCAAGGGATGGTTGACAGACAACATCAGCAAGTGGTATACACAGGGTGTGAATCTGCAATATTTAAGGTGACCAGTGGTGTCTCAGGGTTGTCCTTGACTATTACTGTTCAATCCATGCATTAATGACATCATGCAGGATCAAACATCAGATGTACAATTGATGCGAAGATAGGCAGGACATTCAGGGATGCTACTGATATTCAGCAATTACAAAATGATTTGAATAGACCGAAAATTTGGGCAAACGAAATGGTTAACAGTTTAATGTTAGTAAGTGTAAAATTATACAGTTTGGCCTGATTAGTGTTCCACCAGCATATTATATTAGCGGGATTATGCTACAAGGAACTGAAGAGGCAAGTGATCTTGGTGTATTGGAATTTAAAGTTGAAAGAGGTCACATAGCAAAAGTTACAAATACAATTCAGAGGATAATTGCAATGAAGCAAACCTTGACATTAAGTTTAAGAAAGTCATTTTGCCTCTTTATAAGAACACACCTGGATTACTGTGTGTAGCTTTGGTCTCCCAGGTTCAAAGAGGATAGAATCCGGGGAAAGGGTGCAGAGAAGAGTTACAGAGATTATGAGGATAGATTGCATGTGGATTGCAGACTCTGGCCAACAGGAGAAAGAAGGGCGATATGAGAGAGGTTTATAAGTGATGAAATTTTTCATTATATGGAAGGCGGGGAGAGAACACGGGGACATTAATGGAAGTTAAGATTGTTCTGAGTCAAGAAAGGGGTAAGAGCTAGGGTTTTCTCCCAGAGAGCAGAGTGAGTGGAATAATTTGCTCTTAGAAGTAGCGAGTGCATCTAGTGTGAATGAATTTAAAGGAAGGTACGATAACTAGTTTGAGTGATTTTCAACCTCCCTCGATGAGTCCTTGACTCCCTGGAGGTCTCAGATAATAATTTCTTGGCATCTTTAACTTAGAAAACGAGAAGTTGTAGATGAATGGAACAAAGGGAAAATGTTGACTCAGATTTCGTATGACAGTGCAGTGTTTTTGGTAGTTTTCATTCTTAAATAAGCCTAATCTTCAGACAAGGTAAGTTGAAAAACTAGCTTAGCTTTTCAACTTACCTCACTGTTTTCTTCATTTCCAACAAGGCACCCTATTCTATTCCCCTTTTGTTATCTTCCACTATATACAGCATGGCGTCAGTGACGTCTCTCTACAACCTGGAAGCATTGTACCTTAAGGTCCTTGCTTTCAATGTCCTCTAACTTGCATATTATTACTTATATTTAAATAAGTTGGGGGAGGTAGTCAACAGATGGAGCCTCAACACTAGAATGGCTTCTATAAATATAAGCTTGCCTTTTATACTATTAACAAAATGAACAGGACATGGCACTCCTATTCAGTATCGTGTGTTCTCGATGCAACCGACTATGCTACAGTTCGCCCACCGATTAGAGATCCTTCGACACTTCTGCGCATGTCAGAAAAAGGAGAATCCATTCCGATAATAGGGTAATCAATCTATCTTCTAGGTTGAGTTTATTATTACAGGTCGGAAAATTTAGCTTTTCTTTTACGAACGTTGCTGTTTTAAAGTGTAACTATTTTGCTTGTATAACAGTTGGAAAAATGTATGTAGAGTATTAACAAAATTAAAAAAGGTATAGCATAAAACAAAAATTTAACAGTTTATTTTTAAGAAAGTTTTCTATAAAATAAAAAGAATTATACAGAAAAACAGAAATTTTTTCAAATGAACTTAGATATTCTAAACTTACAGTTGAGAGAACTGACACTTTAATGTCCTAAACCGATTAATTATTTATGACTTGTTGTGACTCTTTTAACCAACCCATGCAAAAAAAAAAAAATACCATTATCAAAACCTTTTAATCGTCAGAGTCACCTGAATCGGTGTCCGAATCGCCATCACTTTCCCTTAAACTGATCACCCAAGGTTCGCATAATTCTTCGATAATTCCGTCTCTGTCCCAATACATATTTTCCAATGAGGTGACATGAGAGGAATATTTTCCCCAGTTGTGAACTGTAATACTTTCAGTTGCCTTTCTGTAAGCTTGAAAAGTTTCAACATGTCAATATCACCAGTTACGTTGCGATGGCGACGTAACTGGTCTGGTGATATTGACATGTTGTATGTCAATAGCATACATATAGTTGTATGCTATTGACATACAACATGTCAATAGCATTAATATTGCAATGATATGGTGGTAGCCTCAAAGCTACAAATCCATGCTCTTTGAGCATCGTGTCGAATTTAAATAGTTTAGTTGTGGGCGAGTTTCTTTTGACCAAATTAAGCAATTCAATTTTTCGCATATCTGGGGAATGAGAAATGTTATTTGCAGAGAGCCAATCCAGAAGAACTTGCTTCTTATGAGACCAATTTGGAACTTTGTTTAATCGAATAGAGTGATATGAAGCGTTATCAATGATAACGGCATTTTTAGGAAGATTTGGAATCAGTTTTTCTTCTGCCCACTTTTCGAAGATCGTAGAATTCATCTCATGGTGATCTCCAGTAGTTGAATTGGCTTTGTATAGTAAGTTTGAATTCGGTAAAAAAAAAACATTTCTCCACCCACACACAAAATTATTATGCGCTGCAAGGCATTTCTGGTTTGTAGCACTCCACATTCTTCTTTAGACTGCCAACATTTTCCATAAGTTAAATTACTATCAATCCAAGTTTCATCTAGATACACAATCGGTCTTTTCTCCCCCCCCTCCCCCACGAAATGTCTTATTGCTTTCAAATACTGAGTTCTAGAAAAAACAATGTCACTTCGCTCCATGATAAGTTTCCTTTTATTCTGGGACTTTTTAAAACAAAATCAGATTTCATGGAGTATTTTCCTTAAAGTTTATCTTTTCCAAGAAAAATTCATTTTTTCTTTAAGCACAGGAATTAATTTCGGAACAGTTGGCACTCTTTTCTCGACCACGTAAAATTCGTGAATAGTTCTTATACATATACACAGCAACAGACAAGAAAGCACGTGATTTCGCATGTTGGCGACCAATTCGTACATCCTTCATTTCTTTCTCCCCTTCAGCATGAATCGACTATTCTTGGCAAAATGCCAAGGAGAGACCTACAAACGTTGGGTGAACTATACTTACTGTAAAGTTCGCCTCCATTGGATAACCAATGATGCAAGTTTACTCCTCCATGAAATTCTCCCATACCACATTTAGCCTATCAATCCAATGCAACAAATATTACATAGAAAGCATATCTGTAATTTCATGTCCAGTATGATGACATTACATCTATTCTTTTCTAAGGTAAAATATGGATTCAATTCTATTTCAATATTTGTTCCAAATGGTTCAATACAATGCATGCTGAAATGGAAATTCCTTGCTTCATTCAAAATCATATTTCATCCAAATCTTTGTTTTCTAATGAGTGTGCATGCATGGTGGACAAGAATGGCATTTACTAGCCAAACTCAAGGTATCAATTCGGTAAAAAAATAAAATATCTAACTGCCAGTTTGAAGCTTATGAGTATAGATGTTTGTAGCTGTAATTAAGTGGGAAATGAAATTCATCACCTGGTAAGAGAACTGCCCCAATTATTGGAGGCCTGAGGTGGCTTGAAAAGGTTCCATGTTTGGTCGTAAGAGCAGGATTTCCAGACTATGTCAAAAATACCAAAAACAAGTATCACCTATGGTGCTTATATACTACAGGCTTACAACCTTTCGTGGGCGAGATTAACATTCATTTACAACACGCTAATGAAGTGCCTAAGGAAAGAGCTGAATTCAAGGCTCTGCACTTTTCAAATTCCATGACATAGCTTTAGGAAAACTGTAGTATCAACAAATGCAACTTTTTCTCAAAAAAGATACAATATTGAATATGTGATAATGCATTTGGTTGGTTTTTTTTTTTTTTTTTTTTTCATTTCCAACATAAGGACAACTATACAAAAACATTAAAAACCAGTTGTAGCTGCCACAAAAACATCATCATTACACAAGCACCTGCATGGAGTCCCAAACTATTAACACAATATCTATTGTACCTCTCCTTGAAAGCATTAACATACAAAACACTCTCAACTGACTCAGGCAACCCATTACATTCATTCTCTAAGTGAAAAATCTAGTCCTCATATCTGTGTTATCACACTCTATTCCAGGAATGAACTCTTCTTCTGCCACCTCTTGCCAAATGCTGAAACATTTACCTTGTTTCAATCCTACAAAAAAAAAAAAAAAGCTTTCATCATCATCAAATTCCTGCCATGTACTCTCAAGGGATGTACAGGATATGATAGTACTACATGAAAAATTTACATCATTACTAACTTCCTATCTACAATTTTCCTCCAAATCCTGTTACTTGTCAAGACTTCAACATTATCAGTTCTTATATTTCTATTTTGTCTAAGGCACTTTGTACCGTATCAATCCACCTATATCTTGGTCTTCCTCTGGGTTGTTTTTCTGCTAACCTGGCAGAAAACTTGTTTTGCTAATCTTTCCTCACCCATTCTGTTCAAGTGACTATACTACCTGAGATTAGCTCTGCTAATGCATTCCTGGATGCCGACAATATCAAGTTCTTTCCTAATATTTTCGTTTTTAATATGATATTGCCATCTGTTCATGTCCCTAATCTTTCTCAGGACTCTCATTTCTGTGATCGCTAGTCTTTGGCCAAGTGTTGTACTTCTAACTGAGCTCTCAGATCCATAAGTTAAAATTGGCTTGAATACTGTCTTGTATATACAACTAATTTATCTCTTATTCCATATGAATTTATTCAATTGACTTCCTACCATACCAGCTTTGTTGATTCTGTTGTCTACTTCCATATTTAATTTACAATCTTCACTAAAAATCGTGCCTAAGTAGCTGAAATGTTTTACTTGTTCCACAGGTTCTCCATTCACAACGCAGTTGAAATTTTTAACGATTCTGCCTATATTTTCATTGTCTGTGTTTTTATTGCTGACCTTCATACCATATTGCTTACAACAGTTAGAAGCTACAAATCCTCCATCTATCCTAACAGGGAGTATTTCACAGGCCACTTACTTCGAGATCCTATCCACTACTTCCTCACACCCAAGAAACACAGGTGACCAGACCTGAGCACAGTAATCCAGATGTATCAATGCTTTATAAAGAATGAAGAATTGTATGTTCTTCAATAACCAAGTAATCCTGTGAGCTACGCTGGCAACTTTAAGCAATATGCCCTCTAAACTTCAACTCGCTATCTACTATTACCCAAATCCCTGATTTCATCAATTTCTTGTAGTACATTTTCCTCAGTGTGGAATACAGCATGTAATCTTTGTATTCCAAAATGCATAACTTTACACTTTTCCACATTACAACTAAATATCTCCCTTCAAATAATTATTTCCTATAATCATTTATGTACAAATTAAACAGCAGTAGTCCAAGCACAGATCCCTGTAACACACTAGTTGCAGACATTACCTGGATTCTGCTCCTCCATATATACTACTTTTTGGCATCTTTCCATCAGCCACCCTTTTATCCATATCACCACACCATTGCATCGCAATTGGAAGAATGACAGTACTTTGCACCTTTCAGTTGGAAAAATATTACTTTTGATTCTCATCATGATGAAAGGAATCAAACATGGATTTTTTCAATCGAAGGTAAGCTAATTTCAGACAGAGATGGCAGGGTTTTTAATCCCAAATACAGGCAAAATAGCCTTGAGAACACAAATTTAAAGACAAAAAATATTGGAGGTGGCTGTAGATGGCATTTGTCATGATGATGGAAGTAGTGGTTCTGTTAGTTTTGGAGACTGAGAGTAGTAGAGTAGAATGCCCTCCCTCGATGAATCCTTGGAGGTGTCAAGTAATAACAGAAATCCAGTAGTATTGATGGATTCTGAATAAGGAGAAATTTAAGTTATTAATATTCCTTACAGAATCCAACTTAATCCAC
The DNA here is from genome assembly GCF_054136105.1 of Typopeltis vanoorti. Taxonomy (NCBI): domain Eukaryota; kingdom Metazoa; phylum Arthropoda; class Arachnida; order Uropygi; family Thelyphonidae; genus Typopeltis; species Typopeltis vanoorti. The sequence continues at coordinate 179,793,640 of NC_143549.1, read as the reverse complement.
CATACCAAAGGCTATACTTGTAAAAATTATTTGATATTAATCCCATGATTGTAAATTATTATTCATGTAATTGCCTCGAGTTTATTTATTAAATTTTATTAATTTTAATCTAAAATGTGTTAGCAATGATAGGACCTTGTATTGAAATATTATTCTGTTTATTTTGATTATTCCTAATTTAATATTGAGGAATTGTATTATAAGTTAAAGGGATATTACATCCCATATTGTTTCTTAGCCAAATACAGAAACTATATAAAGTTCGGCGATTCCAAGCGTAACAAATACCTGGATACTGCAGCAACTCATATCAAAGGTGGAGCAAGCTCCGATACTATTCTTGATATTTACCCATAATGTGAACTTAGCTCCTAGGAGCTGTATTATTGTTCTACATTATGAGAGGTCACTACCCAGACTGGTTTCAACCTTTATTGAGGTCTCATCAGTGAGTAGGTAGACCTAGTTAATAATACCAAGTTTGTAGCTAACAGAACTTACATCCCTTCTATGAGACTTGCCATTGCCTTTGATATGAGTTGCCTCAGCTTGCACTACCTAAAGGGTCAGTTGCTGCAGTATCCAGGTATTTGCTTACGCTTGGAATCGCCGAACTTTATATAGTTTCTGTATTCGGCATGAAACTCTCTGAGTTTCTTATTCAGCTAAGAAACAATATGGGATGTAATATCCCTTTAACTTAAATAAGTTATGTCGCCAAATTGAAGCTTTTGGCTCTTCATATAATTAGTAATTTATTAGGACACCTCTTCGCAATTCTCATAGAAGGGATGTAAGTTCTATTCGCTACAAACTTAGTTTTATTATTATTAACTAGGTCTACCTACTCACTGATGAGACCTAAATAAAGGTTGAAACCGGTCTGGGTAGTGACCTTCTCTCATAATGTAGAACAATAATACAGCTCCTAGGAGCTAAGTTCACATTATGGGTAAATATCAAGAATAGTGATCGGAGCTTGCTCCACCTTTGATATGAGTTACCTCAGCTTGCACTACCTAAAGGGTCAGTTGCTGCAGCATCCAAGTATTTGCTTACGTTTGGAATCGCCGAACTTTATAGTTTCTGTACTCAGCATGAAACTCTTTGATTTTCTTATTCGGCTAAGAAACAATGAGATATAATATCCCTTTAACTTAAATAAGTTATGTCGCCGAATTGAAGCCTTTGGCTCTTCATATAATTAGTGTATATATAAGTTTAATATGCCTTATGTGAATTATAATAATTTCATTTTTATTTATCACTACCAGTATGTAAAGGTATAATGTTATGCAATATTTGTTTTTATTTTATTTTGTTTGTTACTATGGAGACGGGTTAGAAATAGCTAGCGAGTGCATGGATCGTGAGATATGGTATTCAACTGCAGAGAAGGAATTGAGATAAAAGTAACAAATGGCAATGCTGTAGCCAATGAAGTTTTAACTGAGGCTCTGCTATTGCCGTTCCCCAGCCATGACTAGAGCTTTTTAGCTCAATAACAATCCACACAGATTTTCTTCATTCAGATGACGGGGTAAAGAGTCAAGGACTCAGTCCATCGCCCAGTTCTTATAACTATAAGAACCGGGGCTCTTCTCTTTTTCAGGACTGACCATTGTGGGACACGAGAGCATAGAAGATAGCACAGACAGATGAGGAGAATACTAGAGGCAGCCAAGTGAATGCAAAGGATTGCTGTCTAGAACTTTAGTGCTGTAATTGGACTATTTAAATACCAGGAAAGTAATAGGCAACTGAGAAAAATTCAAGAAGTTAAAGAATTACTACGTGTTCCATTAGTTTCATGGAACTTTAACAGAGAGCTGAAATTGGTCGAATAGTGTTAAAGACGGAACGAGCATTTTCCTTTATCCAAGTGTGTCTATACACGTGAAGTGCGACCATTAATAGTTCAGTTATCATTGAGAAGATTTATTCTAAATAGTGTTGCCATAGTGTGCTAAGTAAATATAGTTATAAAGTGTGCCCATAGTGAAATTGATGAGCAAAGGATTTATCTGGTAAGAACTGTCCAATTTTATGTTACTTCAGTGCAGATATATGTGTAATTCCTCCTGTTATTCCCCACATTAACTATAATGTTTTTTTTTTTGCTGAAATCAGCCGGAGTATGAAGTATGAAAGTGTATACTCATGAAGCAGTTGTTGCCACCATTAATGTATTGAGACTTTACTGACTGTGTGATAATAGTAAAATTTGTTACTAAGAGATTTTGTGATATTGAACTCTATTAAAAGTTATTTTTAATATGGTGAAAGCTATAAGTCTGATAGCAGAATGCCCATAGACTGAATCTGTAAGATGTTGTGACCAGTTAAGCTAAGACATTTATATTATCTTGTTCTCAGAATTGAGTTTATATGTATAATATATAACCCTAAATTAAATGTTTTGTTTTGATGATTTTAAATTTGTTTGCCTGAATCTCTTTTACTGCACCGTTCATGAAATTATCGGACCTAGCGGGAGCTTCAAAAATAAGAAATAAACTTGGTCTACGTAAGAAATAATATTAAATTATTTGATGTTTGGTTTCACTACATTTCATTTGACTAATCTAGATATAGAGTGGTGCAGTCTAAAAATATAAATTTCTCTATATTTAAATTAGTAATCAACCAGCAACTTATTACTTGTTTAAGAACAGAGTTAAAACAAGATGGCGGATCAAACACAAGGAAGTACGATCCAACAGTATCACTGTGTAGCCATTCCCTTTACCAAGTCAGTTGTTACTGTATTGCAAAAAAAAAAAAGGCATGACTGAACCTTCATGAAGCCATGCTGCCCCTCAAAGTATCATATTCTTATCCATTCACTCTTGAGCTTTCTTTCTGACCAACTTTTCCAGTACTTTTACCACCAATCCTGAGATAGTGATTGTTCTATAATTTGCTCTCAGACTCAAATCCTTCTTTATGCAAAGGAATTATTTTGCCCTCTTTCCACTCTCTTGGGACTTTGCTAGAACTGATACTTGAACAGCCTAATCAAAATGTATTGCCAGTTTCCCTGCACATTCTCTTAAAATGCGAGCTGATATTCCACCCAATTCCATAGCTGTATTAACATTCATTTGCAATACCCTAAATACGTCCACAATTCATCAACCTCAGTTCTCGCATCCGTCCCCATTGCCACTGCAATTCATAACACACAGTAGTCTCGAATCTGAGCAGAGGTATTTCTGCCAGCATTTGTTGGTGTTGCATGTGCAGTGCAAAGTGCGCATGTTGTGTGTTCAGAACCAAGACTGCAGTGAAGTCGTGTGATGCAACATGGGCGAGCGCTGCCAGAAACACCTCGGATTCATTATGCGTTTTATTTTGAATTAATTTTTGGTTGTTGCACGTTCAGAAACCTTTTACTGTTGCTAAATTTTTTGAGCTCCCATATGCATTAAACTGGGTTTGGTCGCAAACCCAGTTTAAGAAGCTTTGATGTAGACTGATTTATCGTAATGTTTCCAGTGATGAAAAATTTATCATCTCCACACAAACCAACTAACTAGCATTCAGCTGAAGAGCCTTTTTATCTCTCAGAAATATTTTCCATATATGCAACATCCACCCAAAAGATATACGTAGTATCCGGTAGCATAATGTACTCGTTCGGGTTGGGTGTGCTGTTGCGGCTTATGCAACCAGCAATACAAAATTCATGTCATTTTGACCATATGAATGCACTTTTATCTATGCATGAAAGTTTTAAGAGTGTATAGTACACCAGTGCATTTCTTAATTGGTCTAATGCAATTAATTCTAACCAAATCTGTGCAGAGTGGGGGAACAATGTGTTTGTTTTAAGATATATTACAAAACAATAATGAAGGAGAATGATATATTTGGTTGGTATATTTGAATTACTCAAATGTGTAAAATTTGGAAGAGGAGGTTGAGGCTTAACCTCCTCCGACTACAGTACTATTGGCCATTGTAAACATTGGCAAAAAAGTTATAAATTTATCGCAAATTATATATAAAAACTTCCCTAACACGTCAATTCACACTTCATACATGCAGAACAGATGAAACTCAGAAACAAAAACAGCAACTCATAACTAATGACAATGTTTAGTTGGATTGGTTGACATAATAACCAATCACTGTCTCTAGGTGCTATTGTCTCAGAGCTCACACAGCTTAACCTTTGGAGCAGTTTAAAACTACTAGAATGCTAAGAATTTGACCCACTGTGCCATCTATACATCTTTTCAAAGGGCTCCAAGGTGTATGTATTTTGAAAGCACACTTGGGCTATTACCGTGAATGTGATGCAATGTTTACGCGTCGAAAAGTATCCTCTTTATGAAGCATTAGAATATTGTGTTTACTTTTAGGAATCATGCGAAGTCTGGAAACAATTAGGGGAATCTTTAATAGGAATAAATGCAAAAATATAATACAGGTGATATTGCTATTCGGTAGATGAGCACCACACACCTGGAATATTTTCCCCTGGTAGTATCATCTAATTGTATTAATGAGGTGCTATAACAGTAATATGCATAATCTCACAAATGAAGTGAAATGACTATCAGATTAATGATAGAGGAATTCTAAAAGATTTGTTATAAATGAGAAAGGCAGTTAGGGTAAATGAGAGGAAAAAAAAAAATTCCCTAATACTTGAGACTAATATAACAAGATGCTTAAATATTCTATATAGATATTTACATTCTCAGAAGACTACAATAATTGTTACTCTAAGTAACTCAATCACCATGTTTCTTCTTATTTAAAGGAAAATTTTTCAACTTTAACTGAAAAAAATAATTACCTGCAATTATCAAAAAAGAGCCATTTCAGCAATGAAATTTATATAGAAATAGGGGATCTTAAAGATCCAACCTTATTTCAAAGCAGAATACATGTAGGTACTTGGAAAGTTTCAAAATTTTGACCAAAGGGCTTGTGAGAATATGATCCTTAGTACTGGAATTGCCTTAGCTTGCACTACTGACTAGAAAGCTTATTCTCATAAGCTCTCTAGTCAAAATTTCCAAGGTTTTTATATATATTTAGCTTTGAAATAAGGTTGGATCTTTAATATTCCCCATTTCTATATAATTTACATTGCTGAAATAAAGTATTGGCTCTAAATTTGATTATTGCTATTAAGCACACTTTATTTTATTTATTTATTCGTATGGAGTTTCCTCCCTATTTCTCCCCCGTCCCTACTGGGGCGAGTTGAGCCCCCTCATGGGGGCTAAGTTTTTATGACTGTAGAACCGTGTGTGTTTACGGGGCTAGTTTGCCTGCTTGCGGGATGAAAAACCCCAGATAAACTGGTAGCAAAAACTCTGCAGTCCACGCCCAAGACCGGCTAACTTAGCTATGGCTAAGGAAGATCTTTAAGCTCCTCACGTTGTCAACAGGAATCGAACCTAGGACACTCCTTCCCCAGTCCCCAGGCATATGGTTGCGAAGCGCATAGCCACTAGGCTAACCGTGTGAACATTAAGCACACTGAGAGTTCACTTATGAAAAATACAACTCTGACATAGAATTGCATTAGTATCAAATGAGTTTTTACTCTCTTAAGGTTTAAACCTGGTCTCAGAAGAGAAACAACCAGCTTGAAACAGATGGCAGGTCAATGAAACCATTATCCAATGCATTAATAAAAAGTGACTATAAATGCCACGGCAGCACCCATGTCTTTTAAGCAGTGCAAGCTAAGGCAACTCTGATGCTGACGATTGTATTCTCATAAACTCTTTAGTCAAATCAAAACTTCCCCTATTTCCTTAATAATTACCTGTAATTATGTTTCTTTACTACTATACCAAGAAAAATTAATATTTATGCAAAAAACTTTTCTTTTGAAAGGGATTTTTGTGTAAATCATCTCTACTCTGTTAATTATATCATACCAATTCTGACACTGAACTATTAAAATCAAGAGTCCAAAGAAAGATTCTGCATGACTTATTTTAATTCATTATGTTTCCATAGCTACTGGTGCATTTTCTGTTACTGCTACTTCTATATCCTCTGTAAGTTTTCTTTCAGACTTCAATCCTGGACAGGCTGAGAAGATAAACAAAAATCTTATTTCAATATGAATAAATAAACAAGATCAATCAGAGCAACCAATTCATAGCAATCAATGTGAGCACTTTAATCCCTAATTTTGTGAACTCTTACTTCTGCAATTAAGTACAATTTAAAATTTTTTTTTTTTTTTTTTTTTTTTTTCCAAATTATAGTGAAAACAACTTGTGCATTATAGTTAAACACTGAAAAAACTTTAGGGATTTTTATTTGTTTTGGTATAATTAAACTCCAAACTACTGCAGAACACCATGAATGAAAAAAGTTTAAATCCACAGCAAGAATGAGCAACTAGATGCAAATTTGACTCATTTTTTTTTTTTTTGGTAATAACTTCTGTAATTAATTCATTATTAAAAAATTATGGAAATAATTTTTTAATAATGAACTGAAAACTAAAACTGAAGTTTTAGTTTCCAAAATATTTTAGTAAAATTATGGATTATTATGTTATTATATTAAGCATTATTATAGTAAAACTTCAGTTTAATACAAACCAAAATAATTATCTGATGTTTCAACCTTAATATCTAGGTCATTATCTGGAGTATACCCATATGATGCTCATTTTCTTTTTTCATCTACAACTGTTTAATTTGATTTCATTTTAAGAGAAGCATTCTTTCTTCCTTTCAAATGCAGAGTAACTTTTTTTTTCAAAACATGCTAAGGCAGTTTTTCCTTTAGTAAGCGTCAATTCTAATTCTACTCAAAAAATACTAAAATTTTTTTGTAACATACTACAGTGATGATCTGATACAAACATTGCTCACACAAAAAAAAAAACATATTTGCCAAGATCTCTAATTTTTGATATATTCAAATATATCAATAGGAGGAGTTCCATAAAGTGATTGTGTTTTCTTAAAGTAACGATTTCATTTAGAAAGTTACTGCTTTGTCCAGCCTGCAGCCACTTGCCAGCCAACAAAATCTACGCCATGGGCAAGCATATTTATTGAGCCCTGAGCTTAGCTGTGCATTAAGTCTTGCATAAAAATTTATAAGATGGCAAATGGCAGAAATTAATATGACAATCATTTGGTGATGAAAGTTACAGGACATGCAGGATAGTTCTATCATTTTAAAGATAAATGAACATTTGTTAAAATGAATCTTTCATAAAATCTTTCTTGAAGTAGGGTTTTAATAGTATGTCAAGCCATTTTAACTGAAGATTTCAGGATGAAACAAATGCCCAAAGTTTTATATCTCTAAATGTAAGAGCTGATCAAATCCGAGGTCTGACAAATAACAGACCAATCTGAAAAAACTGGGAACTAGTCATGAAAAATATCCATACATCTTTAAAGATACACACCAGAGGTCACATCTGAGATGAAAACTCTGAATATAGTTCTGTGTGTCTTGCAATCCAGATTAATATTAATGTATTATAATCTAGTAGTGTGCATATCTGTTCAGTTATTCTTCAATATCAGATTACAAAAAAAAGAGAAAAGACATCTTTGAAATAGCTCTTCAGAGTACATCAGCAATCTTTGTTAATGGCATATCTATTAGACACAAAACAGCCAATTTCTTCCATCCAAACTTACTAAAATCTTATTTACAGCCTGATAAACCAAAATACCTCTTAGATCCATGCTAATAGACTTGGGTTTTTAATCCACTTATGTATATACAAGGACAGCTAGGAAAACATTTGCAATTTCTTGGGCCAGCCATGCTTGTGCTGATCCTTACTTTGCTATACATTAGTAAAACAAACCTGGAGAAGTGTTGCAATAACAGGTTGGACATATGGATAATAATCATCAAGTCAAGAAAGGTTCAATATTGCCATCTCAGAAGACTTTACCTCTGGGATAGCATTCCAGCCATCAAAATGAATGGAAGGTATGTTTTGCATGGTTATAACAGGTAATGCACACACTGTCCTCTCCAACAAAAGGCTCTAATGACCATGACACGCCATTAATTTAAAACACGGATAGCTGTGATCACCTTCTGCCTCTAGCTTTATGATTAGCATGAATTTTATTTTGTCAGACCACTATGAAAACATTCCTGATAAGTTTTATTCCTTAATTCCTTTGCAAGAGATGACATTTTCAAAGTAAGCACAAACCTGTAAATATTCTGTTTATGCAGTTCCAGGCAGCACACTGATTTCAATGATGTTGCTCCAGATATCTGTTAAAATTCTTGGTGATAACCTACATTGCTCACCTATTTGCAAATCAACAATTTACAAACTGCTCTGCAAATAGGCGAGCAACATAAATTAACAGTGTTTATTTATCCTTATCAATGCATGCTTTTTTGTTTTTGTCATTTCTGGATAAGGATTATCATAAAATGTCTTGATTAATTATGCCTACTAAAGTTACTGTGTTTATTTATAAATGTTTTCAATGAATAGCCTGTACAGATTAGGCCTCTCTGAAAGTCACGGATATTACTATTTCTGTGACTTGCAGAGAAAGCCTAATCTGCAAGTCAGACAGTGCAATGGCAAACTGCCTCTGTACAAGCTTTCATACCAAGCATGATGTGCAAATTACTCAGTTACAGCATATTTAATCGGCAGTGTTATATTAGTCTATGACAACGGCAACTTCCAACTCTTTTTTTAATTCAGACAAAGGACTTACATTGCTTTCAAAAAACTATATCAAAAGTAATAAAAATATACCGTACCTTTCACTTTTTGCTCCTCCCTCTGTCTTTGCCTCTGCTGTTTTAAAATTTTTCTCCTCTTCTTCCCAGATAATGATACTGGTGCAAAAGGATTTGTCCTAATGAGTAAAAAAATTATATTTTAAGCAATAATAAGAAAAGAAAGTGTTAATGGAATATTTAGTGAAAATGATATTAAGCATAAAATAAGAACTCTTTTGCATTCCTATTCAAGAATGTGACAACTGCTATATCTGTATCTACTTCATTAGGATAGGGCTAGTAACATATCTCTGACCCTAATTATAGCTCTGATGTATGACACAGAGTAATGGTTGCAACCATTCAAACTACACCATTCCAACTAGTGACTGTTTACTATATACTGTACTGTAGGTGAAAGTAGATGGCATTGAACAACAATGGGTTTTAACATTTATGCAAGTATACCTGAGAAGAACAAGCTAAGTTCAGATCAAACAGGGATTGTCAGGATCAGATTTTCACTTTAAGACAGATAGCTAAGAAATTATAGGAATACAAGGATCAGTTTTAAGTTTTGTAGACCTGGGCAATGCATATGACAAGGTTTTAAGAGAAAAGCTGTTCACAATGCCACAATTATATGTTATAAATGGGACACTATACTAAGTATAGTGTGAATATACTAAGTATATTTAAATGGTTGCATTGTAAGTCAGTAGTTAGAAACGGTTTTGATGTATTGGATTCTTACAAGGATTCCCATTATCTTCACTATGATTCACCTCCTATGTGGATTACAATATGAAGAAAAGTGGCATTGAACCTGATATCAAAACTGGAGGCCTTAATCTCGGCTCTTTACTTTATGTGCATGAAGCTATCTTCTTCTTCTTTAACCTTCTGGTTCTGCCCACTGCTGGACGAAGGTCTCCCCCATGATTTTCCAGATCACTCGGTTTTCTGCCTCTCCCATCCATCTCACTCCTGCAATTTGTTCCAGTTCATCTCTCCACCTTCTTCTCGGTCTTCCTCTTTGTCTTGCTCTATCCATTGGCCTCCACTCTGTTGTTTTTCTAGTCCATCTCCTGTCACTGTATCTGGCAATATGGCCAGCCCATCTCCACTTAGCCTGTTTAATGTATTTTACAATATCCATGACACCTGTTTGAGATCTTATCCAAATATTTGTCTTCTTATCTCCTAATGTTATTTTTAGCATACTTCTTTCCATGCGATGTTGTGTTGTTCTCAGTTTTTTGTTTAGGGCTTCTGTTAAAGTCCATGTTTCTCCTCCATATGTTAGGACAGGAAGTATGCACTGGTCGAAAGCTTTCCTTTTTAGACTGATAGGGATGTCACTTCTGAATATGTCTCTCATTTTCCCATAAGCCATCCATCCAAGGTGAATTCTTTGTTCAATATCTTTTCTTTGGCAATCCTCAAAGGATAACAATTGGCCCAAATATACATATGAAGTAGCTTGTTCTATTTCATGGTTTTCAACTTTGATAGTTCTATGGTTTATGTATTTATTCATCATTATTTTTGTTTTTTCTCTATTTATTTTTAATCCAATTTCTCTCGAGGCTTCATTTAGCTGATTTAGCCTTTCTTCCCGATCTTCAAGATTATCTGCTATTAGGACAATATCATCTGCAAATTTCAGATGATGCAGCCTTTCTCTATTTATGTTTATTCCTTTTGTTTCCCAATCAAGGCTTCTAAAGACTTCCTCTAGTGCAGCTGTAAATAATTTGGGAGATATGCTGTCGCCTTGCCGGATGCCTTTTTGTATTGGGAACTTTTCACTGTTTTTATATAATTTAATTACAGAAGTTGCATTATTGTAAATATGTTTTAGTGTTTCAATATGAAATAGAACAAGCTACTTCATTCAAACCAATTTTAACTTATGGATCTGAGAGCTGGGTCAGAAGCAAAACACTTGACCAAAGACTAGAGACCGCAGATATGAGAGTCCTGAGAAAGATTAGAGGCGTGAACAGATGGCATCAATGGCAATATCATATTAAAAATGAGGATATTAGGAAAGAACTTGACATTGTCAGCATCCAGGAATGCATTAGCAGAGCTAATCTCAGATGGTATGGTCACTTAAATAGAATGGGAGAGGAAAGATTAGCAAAACAAGTGTTCTCTGCCAGGTTGGCAGGAAAACGACCCAGAGGAAGACCAAGATATAGGTGGATTGATACGGTACAAAGTGCCTTAGACGATAGAAATATAAGATCTGATAATGTTGGAGTCTTGACAAGTAACAGACTGATTTGGAGGAAAATTGTAGATAGGAAGTTAGTAATGATGTAATTTTTTCATGTAGTACTGTCATATCCTGTACACCCCTTGAGGGTACATGGCAGGAATTTGATGATGATGATGATGATGATATATGGTTTCTCAATTCCATGGGTTTCAAGTGCTTTTAGTGTTGCAGATCATGTTTTAACTGAATCAAATGCTTTTTCATAGTCTATATAAGCCAGACATAAGGGTTTATTGTATTCAACTGATTTATCAATGAGCTGTCTTAATGTGTGAATATGGTCCAAAGTATTGTAATTCTTCCTAAATCCAGCTTGTTCACAGGATTGCATTCCCTCTAGTTTAGATTTTATTCTATTATTTATAATTTTTGTGAAAACTTTATATATGGTGGGGAGTAGGCTTATAGGTCTGTAGTTTTTAATTTGTTCCTTACTGCCCTTTTTAAAAATTAATACTAGAAGTGAATTGTTCCAATTTTTCGGAATTTTTTTCTGTTTTAGGCATTTATTAAAGAGTTTAGTCAGCTGTTTGATGACAGGGCTTCCTCCCAGTTTTAAGACGTCTACCATAATTCCATATTCTCCTGGGGCCTTTCCATTCTTCATTTCCGACAGTGCTATTTCCACTTCACGTTGTAAGATCTCAGGAGCATCATGTTCTTCCTCACTCAAGTTATCCATAGATGATTCTTGGATGTCTCAGTCTTTGTCTTCAAAAATTTCAGTATAAATCCCTGAATTCTTTTGATTATTGTGTCTCTATTTTTTTTTATAAGTTCACCATTTTTCCTCTTACAAGTTATTTCCTTTGTTCCAACTGATAATGTTCATCTTAGGACCTTCATATTACTATTGTTTTCTATTGTTTCTTTAATTTTCCTAGTATTATACGATCTAAGTTCATGTTTCATCCTTTTATGTATAGTTTTACAAATTTTCGCATATTCTATTTTATTGATGTCATTCAAATCTCTTCTTTTCTTCATTAGATCTAAGGTTTCCTGTCTTAGTATTTCCTCTCCTTGGTGCCTTTTTACACCTCCTATTTCTAGTGCACAATTCAAGATAGATTTTGTTAATATTTCATTAGCATCATCAATGGTAGTAGCAGTGTTAATTGGTGATTCCATAGATGATTCTTGGATGTCTGTCTTTGTCTTCAAAGAATTCAGTATAAATCCCTGAATTCTTTTGATTATTGCATCTCTATTTTTTTAGTTCTTTTAACTTTTTTTAGTTCATTTTTGAGTGATTTTCTATAACAGCTTTTATTGTGGTAGAGGTTTTGTAGCATCACTAAATTGGACTTTTTTCTTATGAGCTTATTCCATTCCCATTTTTTGTTGATCCATACTTTTGCCCTTACTAGTCTGTGGCCACTTCCTGTGTTAAATCTATTAAGCACTTCAGTATTATTTATTATATATCTTCTGTTGGAGAGGATGAAGTCTATTTCATTGTAAATTTGTCCATTTGGGCTTCCAAGCCCATTTTCGGTTGATTTTCTTCTTGAAAAAGCTGTTCATAATAAAGAGGTTATTTTCTTCTGCAAATTCAATAAGTCTTTCTCCTCTTTCATTCCTCTGTCCAAATCCAAATTTACCGATGGGGTTCAGATGGTCATCTGCTGCTTCCAAATTTGGCATTAAAGTCACCCAATATAATTATGTAGAATTCTTTAGAATTATTGAATGTGGATTCTAATGTTTCATAAAAATCTTCTATCTCTTCATCTGGATGGTCCATAGTTGGGGCATATACTTGTATAATTTTCAGTTGGTATCTTTCATTTATGAAGAGACTTAGTTCAGCTATTATTGATGTTATTTTATTTATTAGGAATCCTACACCACCAGTTGAGTTTCTGTCACATTCACAGTGGTAGAGTAGATGTCCATCTTTTAATCGCATGAGAGTTTCTTCTTTCCTTCTTATCTCTGAAAAGTCCACAACGTCCCATTTTATATGTTCCAATTCCTTCATCTCGGCTCTTTACTTTATGCGCATGAAGCTATACTTCTAAATAAATCCCATACAAATTTACATGATTTCTTAATTAAATTGAATAACTGCTTTAATGAATGCAACATGAAAATCAGAAAAAAAAAGACCAAACTGTGAAAATAGGTAAGAAGACAAAAAAACTAAGTACATTCATATGGAAAAACCTACATAACAAAATTTCAGTTATTGAGGCAAAAATGTTAGTGAAGATGGCAAATTAAATATAGAAACAAACAACAGAATTAGCAAAACTTGTGTGATCAGAAGTCAATGAAATAAATTTATATTGAATAAGATTGAAACTAGAACACTAAACTAGCAGTATACAAGACTATTTCAAGCAATTTTAACTAATGGATCAGAGAGCCGGGTTAAAAGTAAAAATTGATAAAAGACAGGAGACAATTTTTCTGAGAAAAATTAAGGGAGTAAACAGATGGCATCAATGGCAGAATCATATTAAAAATTACATTAGAAAAAACCTGACAATGCTACAAACACATACTAACAACTCAGCCAAATCAGGCTGGTAAATGTTGCTAACGTTCTCAGGTTCTTCCTAATGTAATTTTTAATATGATTCTGCCATTGATGCCATCATTTTACCCCCTTAATTTTTCTCAGAAAAACTGTTGTGTCTCTAGTCTTTTCTCAAAGTTTTACTTTTAACCTGGCTCTCTTATCCATTATTTAAAACTGGCTCGAAACAGTCCTGTACACTTTAGTGCTCTAGTTTCACTCATATTCACTATAAATTTATTTCTTTGACTTCTCACCATACCAGTTTTGCAAATTCTGTTGTCTATTTCTATATTTAATTTGCCATCTTTACTAAAATTTTATCATCATCATCATTCGTCAAATTCCTGATGTATACTGTCAAGGGGTGTACAGGATATGATAGTACTACATGAAAAATTACATCATTAATAACTTCCTATTCACAATTTTCCTCCAAATCAGTCTGTTACTGTAAAGACTGCAACATTATCAGATCTTATATTTCTATCTTCTAAGGCACTTTTAACTGTATCAATCCACCTATATCTTGGTCTTCCTCTGGGTCTTTTTCCTGACAAGAAAAAAAGAAAACTTTTTCCTGTGAAAAACACTTGTTTTGCAAATCTTTTCTCTCCCATTCTGTTTAAGTGACCATATCACCTGAGATTAGCTGTACTAACACATTCCTAGATGCTAACAATGTCAAATTCTTTCCTAATATCATCATTTCTAATATGATACTGCTACTTCTAATCTTTCTTAGGACTCTCATATCTGTAGTCTTTAGTCTTTGGTCAAGTGTTTTTTTTCTAAACCAGCTCCCAGATCCATAAGTTAAAATTGGCTTGAACAATGTCTTGTATACAGCTAATTTAGGGTTTAGGCTAATTTCTCTCTTATTCCATATAAATTTATTCAGTTGACACATTCCTAGATGCTAACAGTGTCAAATTCTTTCCTAATATCATCATTTCTAATATGATACTGCTACCCCTAATCTATCTTAGGACTCTCATATCTGTAGACTCTAATCCTTGGTCAAGTGTTTTATTAATAAACGAGCTCCCAGATCCATAAGTTAAAATTGGTTTCAACAATGTCTTGTATACAGCTAATTTCTCTCTTATTCCATATAAATTTATTCAGTTGACTTCCTACCATACCAGCTTTACTGATTCTGTTGTCTATTTCCATATTTAATTTACCATCTTCACTAAAAATTGTGCCTAAGTAGCTGAAATGTTTTACTTGTTTTATAGGTTCTCCATTCATTTCATATTTTCACTGTTTCTGCTTATTTTCATTGTCTTTGTCTTTTTAATGCTGATCTACATACCACATCTATTACAACAGTTATTCACTTTAGTCAGGGAATCTTGCAGACTTGTAGCAGATTTATTTAGAAGTGTAACATCATCTGCATAAAGCAAAGAGCTGATATTAACACATCCAATTTTGATATCAAGCTTTCCTTCATAAAATGATCCACATAGATAATGAATAACAGAGGAGATAATGTACATCCTTGTCTGACACCAGATTTAAAATTAAACCACCTTCCAGTACTTTCTTCAATTCTAACAGCTGACTTACAACTCAAAAAAAGACTAAGTATTGCTTGATATAATGCCCCATTGACACCAGTAGTGTTTTGAATACTTCTCTCTTGGCACCTTGTCATATGTATTTTGCAGATCTACAAAACTTAAATACAGATATTTGTTATATTCCTATGATTTCTCAACTATCTGTCATAAAGTGAAAATCTGATCCTGACAGCCTCTATTTAGCCTGAATCCAGCTTGTTCTTCACCAATCTTCCCTTCTACAATGCTTTTCAACTGTTTCCAGCAAAGGTTGGTAGTTTGGTAGAGCCTCTGATACTGGCTCACAAAAAGTTAAGCAAGTTTGAGCATGGTTAGTAGTTGAAAGGGGTTCACTTTACCTCAAATGAGTCTTTGCACTCCCTCGAGATGTCACATAATAATAATAATCTTGCATATATCTTACCAGGAACACTCAGTAGAGAAATACTCCTGTAATTCTCACATTCAGTTTTATTTTCCTTTTTATATATGGGTACCATGAAAGCACTACTCCAATAATCTGGAATTCGTCCCTCTGTCCAGGCCTTCTGAACTATGCAGTGAAGCCACTGTAAGACTTTTATACCTGAGCATTTCTGGTTGAATATCATCTACTCCTGCTGCCTTTCCAGATTTCAGGCTTTTGATGGCTTTTCCTACTTCAAGTATGGATATGTATTCTTCACTGTCGGCCTGATGAATGTTTTTTACCACTGTGCTGTCATCACAGCTTGTTTCATTTAGCCATTTTTTGAAGTATTTACTCCATACTTCAAGATATCTTTTTCTACTGTTTTCATGTCACCTTTATCATCTCTAATTCCATTTACAGCACTCTTTCCTCTATTTCTGAGCTTTTTCAACAACCTCCAGAATATCTTGCCACCCTCTTAATATTTATTTTCTATGTTCTTACTAAAGTCCTCCGATGACTTTTGTTTAGCTGGATTTACAGAGTGTTTGGCTTTCTTACATTTGTCAGTGTATTCTCTAAGACACAAACTGACTTAATTTTGCCAATTAATAGGCTGCAGTTTCAAATCCTGATGTGAGCAGGATGTTTGATTGTCTCTAGGTGGGAGATGAATGTCATCATCTCCCACCTAGATGGAGCACCATCATGCTCATTGGAGGTCTGAATTGGCTTGAAAAAGTTCCATGTTTGGTCTCTAGAACAGGGTTTCAGATTATTTAAAAAAAATGAATTAAAAATTGATAAAAGAGAAAAAAAATGCTTGGCCCAACCACAGTACAAAATGTACTTCAGCGTTGCAAATAACCTTTCATGAGTGGAAGCAACATAAAAAAGCATTCATGAATGTATGAGCAGGGCTAATCTAAGGTCGTATAGTCACTTAAACAGAATGGTAGAGGAAAGATTAGGAAAGTAGGTGTTTGATGGCAAGAAAAAGAGAAAGACCAAGATGCAGTTAAAAGTGCCCTAAAAGATGAAAATATAAGAGCTGACAACATCAGCATTCTGGTGAATAGACTAATTTGTAGGAAAACTGTCTATAGGAAGTTTGCAATAAATTTAACCTTTCTATGTAGTACTATAATAGTATCCCATACACCCTCCGAAGGGTACACATAAGGAATTTGATGACTAGAATTTTAAATTAACTTTTTTACATTTTAGATATTATAAATTTTCACAAAATAGAGGCTCTCAGGATCAGATCTTCATTTTAAGACAAATTGTTCAGAAAGCATGGGAATATAACAACGATCTGTATTTAAGTTTTGTCGATCTGGAAAAGGCATATGACAAGGTGCCAAGAGAAAAGCTATTCAATATGCTACAGTTATATGGCATCAATGGGAAATTATATCAAACAATACTTAGTCTTTATTTGAGTTGTAAGTCAGCAGTTAGAATTGAAGGAAATACAGGAAGATGGTTTAATGTTAAATCTGGTGTGAGACAAGGATGTACGCTGTCCCCTCTGTTATTCATTATCTATATAGATCACATTATGAAGGAAAGTGGTATCATCATCATCAAATTCCTGACATGTACCCTCAAGGGGTGTACAGGATATGATAGCACTACATGAAAAATTTACATCATTACTAACTTCCTATCTATAATTTTCCTCCAAATCAGTCTGTTAGTTGTTAAGACTCCAATATTATCATTATCAGGGCTTATATTTCTATCATCTAAGGCACACTGTACCGTATCAATCCACCCATACTTTGGTCTCCCTCTGGGTAGTTTTCCTGCCAACCTGGCAGAGAACACTTGTTTTGCTAATCTTTCCTCGCTCATTCTGTTTAAGTGACCATACCACCTGAGATTAGCTCTGTTAATGCATTCCTGGATGTCAATGTCAATTCCGACAATGTCAAGTTCTTTCCTAATATCCTCGTTTTTAATATGATATTGCCATTGATACCATCTGTTTATGACTGTAATCTTTCTCAGGACTCTATACAATACAGTGTATAATTTAGTGCTCCGACTAATTTCTCTCTTATTCCACATGAATTTATTCAATTGACTTCCTACTACACCAGCTTTGTTGATTCTGTTGTCTATTTCCATATTTAATTTACCATCTTCACTAAAAATCGTGCCTAAGTAGCTGAAATGTTTTACTTCTTCTATAAGTTCTCCATTCACAATGCAGTGATATTTTCAATGTTTCTGCATATTTTCATTGTCTTTGTCTTTTTAATGCTGACCTTCATACCATATCTATTACAACAGTTATTCAATTTAGTCAGGGAGTCTTGCAGAATTGTAGCAGATTTATTCAGAAGTATAACATCGTCCGCATAAAGCAAAGAGCTGACATTAACATCTACAATTCTGATATGTTTAATACCACTTTCCTTCATAATGTGATCCATATAGATAATGAATAATAGAGGGGATAATGTACATCCTTGTCTCACACCAGATTTAACATTAAACCATCTTCCTGTACTTCCTTCAATTCTAACTGCTGACTTACAACTCAAATACAGACTAAATATTGCTTGATATAATGCCCCATTGATACCATATAACTGTAGCGTATTGAATAGCTTCTCTCTTGGCACCTTGTCATATGCCTTTTCCAGATCGACAAAACTTAAATCAGATCTTTGTTATATTCCCATGCTTTCTCAACTATTTGTTGTAAAGTGAAGATCTGATCCTGACAGCCTCTATTTGGCCTGAATCCAGCTTGTTCTTCACCAAGCTTTTCTTCCACAATTCTTATCAACTGTTTCTCAAGTATACTTGCATAGATCTTGCCAGAGGAATACTCAGTAGGGAAATACCTCTGTAATTCTCACATTCAGTTTTATTTCCTTTTTTATATATGGGTACTATTAGAGCTCTACTCCAATCATCGGGAATTCGTCCCTGTCCAGACTTTCTGAACTATGCAGTGCAGCCACTGTGAGACTCTTATACCACCATACTTCAGCATTTCTGGTCGAATATCATCTACTCCTGCTGCCTTTCCAAATTTCAAGCCTTTGATGGCTTTTTCTACTTCAAGTATGGATATGTATTCCTGACTGTATGCCTGTTGAGTGTTTTTTACCACTGTGCTATCACTGCTTGTTTCACTTAGCAATTTTTCAAAGTACTTAACTCCATACACCAAGGATATCTTTTTCTCCTGTTTTCATGTCACCTTTATCATCGCTAACTCCTTTTACAGCACTCTTTCCTCCATTCCTAAGCTTCTTCAACAACCTCCAGAATATTTTGCCGCCTTCTTGATATTTATTTTCTATATTCTTGCCAAAGTCCTCCCATGACTTTTGTTTAGCATTCTTGCATTTGTCTCTATATTCTCTAAGAGCACAAGCTGACTTATTTGACAGGAACTTTTGATATGCTTTCTTCTTTTCCTTCACTGCCTCGTCAACTTCCTGTGTCCACCATGGAGTTCTGATTTTTCTATCCTTGCAGACAACTTCACCACATGCCTCTCTGGCTGAAACAATCAGGGTTTTCTTCAAGGCTTGCCACTGAATCTCCAAGGTTTGGTTCCTGTTCTCAAACTCTTTCATTTTTTCTTCAATAATCTTTGTGTATTTTAGTCTACAGTTCACATCCGAGAGCTGCTCAACTTTTATTTGCTTTAAAACTTTCTTACATGTTATTCTTTTCAATATGAAATTCAATTTTATCCTGCTCAAGACTAAATAGTGATCACTTCCAATTTAAAATCCTCTATACACTCTTGTGTCCTGCACCAGGTAGAAAACATTACTATCAACAATAACATAGTCAATGAGACTTTTCTTATTCCTAGCCCCTTCTCTCTATGTGTATTTGTGCACATTTTTATGTTAGAACATGGTGTTAGTAATAACCAGTCCATGTCCTGAGCAGAAATCCAACAGGTATTCACCATTTTTATTAGCTTTGCTCTTTTCTTCATTTTCCCAAAATATTTTTGTATGTCTGACAACCATTTCTTATTCTGCTATTTAGATCCCCAACAAGGACAAACTTTTCCTTTTTTCATTGTGTCAGTTGCTTTTTCTAAATCATCAAAAAATTCCTCCACCTCTACCTTAGTAGAACCTTCTGTGGGACCATAGGCACAAATAAGTCTCATTGTCCAATTCCCCATTCTGATATTTGCCCACATCACTCTACTTGCCATTCAAGAAGATTAGCCTCATATTTTGTGTTGAATACTATGGCTACTCTTTCTTTTCCTTGATTGTCATTGCCTGAATATATCGTTTTGTATTTATTGCTCAGAAAGATCTCACCAGTTTTGCCTTTTTTGTTTCAGTCACCTCCTATTATGTCGATCTGGTACTTATATAATTCCTCAGCTAGCTTCATTTCTTTGCCATTCAGGCTTCTTATGTTGATAGTACCGATCTTTAACTCTGGTGATGTTGAGTTTAGGTGTGCTTTCAGGTTTGTTCCAGTTGCTGACTTTTCGCTGTTCGCCCTGGTTCCTTGGCGAAAACAACTGAGGCCTTGTGTAACCTGGCGACACCCCACCCAGCATGAAATTTTGTCATGTTGTACCATCATTTTGTATATTGGTTTAAGCCAATAAGAATACAATTTTGTCGGCTAAATCCCAAATTGGCAGCCCATCCTTGTTCGTTCAGTATCCAGGTTAGATACCCAACAGGTGCACCACGAGAAGGTGAGGATTGAACATTAGATCAGAAGCCCTCTTCTGTTCTCTGCATTCCTTTAAAGGCTATCTAGAGGTCTCCTCTCAGTTATACAGCTTTGACCCTTAAGCACCCCAACTGTATAATAAGAATTCTTAATTTAATTAAATGGTTTGTGAACAGCATACTGGACTGATTTTGTCAATTCACTATCCCCAAAAATATTCAAACCAGCATAAGATTAAGTAATGAATAGTTGAGTATCAATTTTAGAATAAGTGATTAAGATCAAGCCACGACTGAATTCAAGTAAAGATTAACTTTAGTGGGGAATAATAACAATATCTGCTTTGTCTTCAGTTTAGAATCTTATAGCCTTTCACTCAATACAGTCTAACCAGTGCAGCTGATAAACAAACAAATTTGTTGGACTACAATGCGAGCAAAAGTAAAATATAGCAGAATGTAGCAAAATGGCGGCAGCAGCCATTTAATAATCTAATCACTACTTAAAGTAGTGATTAGATTATTAAAATACTATAGTACTGACAGCAGAACCTTCTGTTTCCCATGTACATAGCAGTCATCAGATGAAAGCATTTATCTGATTGAATATAAGGAATCATTTTCAATTATAATCAATCATTGTCTTGAATTATCTGAATTTAACTTTTTTTTTTTAGAGACAGAATTAAACAAAAACATGAGTTAATATTTTTTTAAAGCAAAGACTACAATTTGTTACTACTTTGAATGCTTTGACTTATTATTATTTTAATATATAGAAAAGTGAATGAAGTTTATGAGCAGAAAGACTAGCATTCTTTAAGACTTAATGCAAAAAGAATACTCCTAGAATCTTTCTGGTGAATTATGCATTATTAATTAGTATATAAGAAATGAACAAAACATTTCATTTTATGCCAAGTAAATGTGGCACTCAAAAAGATTTCACTCTAAGAAGAGAAAATGAAAAACACAACTTACTGACTCAAGAAAATATTTCTGCTACTGCATATTAAACTGGTTCTCGTAACAAACTTCGCAAAAAAGCACTGGATAAAAATGAAGTCTCATTCTAGAACTTAACTACACAAGTTTTAAAACTTTCAGAAGACAAATTTATGGAAGGCACATTTTGTAAGAGTTACAAATTAGGAATATATTAAGGAAAAGTTGAAAAATGAAGAATTTGATCTCATTATAAGATGTAGAAGCTTGGGAATTGTTCAAAAATACTTGGAAAGACCACAAGAATAGTTTGCTACAGTGAATTTCATTTAACATAGCATTCTACATATAGGACTTTGCTTTGGACTTTCAAAATTTTGTTATAGGGATCACGTAAGGTACAAACATAACTGGGAGGAGATCTCCATATTGCCTTTAAGGAATGCAGAGAACTGACTGGGCCTTGACCTAACGTCCACTCCTCACCTTCAAGTAGTGTGCCCTGTTAGCGGGTATCCACCCAGTTAAACCAGGCCATTTTTTTCCCCCCATCAAGTACTTGTATTCAAGTCCTGTAAGCCAAAGCAATTCTTAATGAGCAGTTATAAAATTATTAACTACTTACTGGGTTACAAAGTAGGTTATACTTGTACTTCACATACCAACTTTCTTTGCTTATACTTCAGTAAAGGATTAAAACAAGAAAATATTTTTTGTCAACATATGAAGTCATTCTTTTAAGTTGTACAAGTAAGTCACAAAATTTTAAGAATATATGTATAGTTATATAGTAAAAGAATGAATTCAAGACCATGGAAATTAAACTAATTCTATTATGACATTACCAAAGTTTTAAATTAAAAAAATAAAATATTAACAAGGAGAAAGAGCTAAATACTCTTACTTTCTTCTTCGCATTATACTTTGTGGAATTAAGTCTTTATCAAGTGTATTAATATGCCCCTGACGACGAGGATATTGTTTTTTTCTTTGTTGCTTCCTTAACCTGGTAATCTTCCTGAAGTTCCTCTCATGCACCTAAAAAAAAAAAAGTTTAATTTTATTAAACCCAATCTACAAAACAGTACTGCCTAATATAATCAGCATATCCAAAACTGTCTGCTTGAATAAGAGGACAATGCAGTGAATGCCACCTGCAGAGTTAAGTGATTAGCAATAATAATTACAGAAAAAGACAAAGAGCACTGCCTCATGCATGTCAAGACAACTCCTTTAGCATAAACATTTACATTTTGAAAATTTTAAGCAACAATTTCTTGAAAGATGTGAGGATAAAGTTTTATCCTCAACAGAAATCTGAATGTTTTATTCACCAGCATGCAATAAGCAACCAGAGAGGAAGGAGATGCTATGATAGTTCACGATAATATCTGAGCATCACAGGTTGATATTTCGTTAACTTTTTCCAAAAAAAAATTAAGAAAATCATCAGAGCAAAAATTTACTCATGAAGAATAATTATATTCAAGATTGTTCAACAAAACAAATGTAGATGAATAGATGAAAGAGTAGACAGTAATCTTACTTGGTGCAAAGTTTAACTTTACACAGGGAGCTACTAGGTGATACTTAAGCTTTAAAATGTTTTGTTCACAGCAATGGAAATGCCTATAAAAATATCTATTTATTATAAACTTAAAAAATTGGGCAGAAACTGAGCATTGTGCATACAAGCAAACCCCTAATAGTGGTTATTAATCACCCAAACGATAGTTAAACAGAAACAAACATTTAGTTTTAGAACATGACCTAAAATTATAAACATTATTCCACAGCAAAGTGGATATGAAGTTTGTATGGTATAAGCAGTTGCTGAAGTGAGAAAGTTGAACCTAGAGTAAAAGAAGGCTAAATTTAATGCCAAATCAACTATAAATGTGATATGCCAAAAAGCTTCAGGGTAGTGTGAAAAGAAATTTATTCTTGTCTAAAATACTGAGTATTAGTAAAGGCAAGATTAGATAGACAAGCTTTCTTCTTTTGCAGAGGGATACAACTTAGTTTTCTCACTTTTTAAAAGTGATCTGAAGAACAAATGCAACTCTTTCAATAAACAAAGTTAATTGGGTTGTCCTTCCACTACTATACAAAGGATAAAAATTGGCATTCAATGCATAAGCATACTGTCTATTTAATTCGTACATTGGAAGGTTCGTTAGAAAGAGAGAGAGAAGGAAAACTACAAACAGAACTCCCATCACACAGCAATAAAACTGGACTCAAACTACTATATATCAGAAAGTTATATCATTTGAGACCATAAAATTAGTTCATAATACTCATTATTACAAAATTATGGAGATGATTATCCTGTTAGAGTAATAACTAAAAGAAACCTAACTGCTCAAAACTTTGACCTTCACATTCCAAGCTGGAAAAGAAGCAAAGACTTTTTCTTTTCTTTTTTTTGTAAGCAGTGACTTAGGTCCACATCTGCCAAGAAAAGTACATCATCAGTAAAACATAAATGAGTTAGAACCTTTTTATTAATTTTAATTCCTTCATTCTTCCATTTCAATTTAAGAAATTTCTTCTAAGAAAAGAGTTTGAGGGATCTTGCATCTCTCTCTCTTATTCATCATTTACTGGAAATTATTCACTTTTCTTATGCAGTATAATAACAGGGGTGGCATGACTATATATATATATATATATATATATATCAAGATTTCTATGTATGTTTCTTCTATTTTCTGTTTTTTAACAGTCATTCTAGAACAGCTGAGATTTGGATGTAGTCAAATGCTTTTTCAAAATCCATAAATGATAAACAGAAGTTTATTATATTCATTTGTATTTTTGACTAAGATTAGTATGATCAATGATACCGTAATTATGTCTAAACCGTGCCTGCTCCTCCAAATGCATATATTGAGCTGTTGCATTATCCAGTTATTTATTGCTGTTTAAGTTTTGCATACTGCAGTAATAAACTAATAGGCCCAGAATTGTTAATGTTCTCCTCTCTCTTTTTTTTTCTACTCTATAAATAACTATTATGGATTGTTCGATGCTTGGATTTTTCTGTTTCAAACAAAATATGAAGAGTCTTGCAAGGTAATCAGCTGTTGTCTTCAGTTCCAAATTTCAACATTCCACTTGAATCTTATCTTCTCCAGAAGCTCTTCCCGGCTTTATTGTTGCCAAAGCTGCCTCAACCTCTTTTCTCACTTTTCTCATAACTTTTGACACATCCAATCAACAACTCTTCTTGAAGTTGATCGTCTTTAAATTGCTTTCTTTGTCACTGTCAAGTTCTTCATAATATTCTTTAATTCTATTTATTTCTATCTCTGATTCTACTTCTATCTGTATGATTCTACCCCCTGGCACTATAGGTGCCAGGGGGCTCCACCCCCTAGAAAAATATGGTGTTTTTCTGGTGCCCCCCCCCCGAGTTCCGGGCTGGTAAGCTTGGTTTTCCTTCAATCCTGATGACTCGAGACATGAGACAACAATGTGTCTGTCTCATGAAGGCAAACACATTGTTGGATGTTTCAAAACAATGAAGAGACAAAAAAAGTGACATAAAAACCAAATTTCAGCTTATCTTTATATATGTATAGAATAGATTGATATACATTATGTATGTGTTTTTGTATTGATGCAATACTGTTTTCTATAATCTACTTGTGAAAGATTAAAAATCCAAAAAAATTAAATAAAAATTTATTGATGTAATTATTTGTCTCCAAGCTTCCCCCCCCCCCCAGAAAAATTTCTGTGGACACCCATGACCCCAAGTATAATGGGATAATGGCAGGGACAAAGGAGGCAAATTAGGCCATTCTAATCCAATGCCCTAGATTTCTTCACAGAAATTAGTGGGTAATGTGCTAGGACTTGCCAGAGTTAATATTATAGCAAGTCCTTGCACATAAGATATTCAAGGCTTGTCAGACACCCCTTTTTCCAGCTCAGACAGATATAACGATTCAATCTACTATCATTCACCTAGTCAACTCCTTTCCCCATCTCTGCCATTGTTCTGCCTTCCTATTTAAAACTACTGATCTCCAATACAAACATTCCAGAGTATTCTAACCAATATACTGGTTTAGGTTATTATCCTTTCTTACACAATTTACAATATCCGAAGCATGACTGCTTATTTATTTTTTAAATCCAATACTGTGGGAATCACTTAACAGATATGAGGACTCCAGGCCTTTAGAGTTCTGGAACTATTATTTCAATCTTATTAAAAAAATACCTATTTCTGCATAATCTCACTGTCAATTATCTAAGTTTAGTACTTATTCATAACACTACTTGTGGTATTTTTTTTTTTATATAATTATGTAATATTAGATTTATGTGATTAATTGATTCAGATTTCTTTTTATTTTTTTTTTGGTTAATATACACCCAACACATCAGTACCATACTGTATCAGCAACTTACTATATCAGTTGGAACTTGACTGTTTGCACGTTATAAGACAGGCCACTTTCTATTCCATAATATAATGACTAAATAAAGTAAATATACATATGTGAATCCCAAACCCAGCCACAAGAGGTTGTAAACCTGTAATCCTCAGCACCCACTGTGGATGTCAGAAGTTGATTCTTTCAAGAATGATGGTGGTTTCATGCCAGATGACAAATCACATACAACCAAGGACATTCACAACACCCAGAGCACATGAAATGACCCCACCTGACCATTCAAGGTCAGTGACATCTTAACTAATTTATAAAATGGTGCATTACTTATTAAATTCTATATAATGCAATGCTTATTTTACTTTGACTTCAAGAATGGTTAGGAAAAGAGCTATTTACAATATACAAGAGATGTCTCAACTTTTTCAGTTTTAATAGCGTCATTTGATAAGGCTAAGCAACTTTTATTAAATATAATATTTTTGAAAAATTGATTTTATATAATAATTAACAAGTAATGAGCCTCAGAGTTTTAAAGTTTGTCAGCGGTACAAAAATACTAAGCCAATCCATGCATATCTTGCAAATGATTTCAAACAAGTATTCTTTACAAATGTATGACTGGACATTGTAACATTTTACTCATTTGATATGTATAATAAAAAAAAAAAATTTTAAATGTTAGCTTCCTTACAGCACAACTGCTTCACCTTCACACAGTGTACACAATTCAGAAGCATATACAAGACAGTGAATTAGCTTAGCATTCATATGTGTACCTCGAACCTTTTACCAACTCATCATCAGCACTTCAACTAAATAGCACATGAAATTTCCTGCATTTAAAATAAAAACAAACTCAACAGAAAATTCTTTCCTTCGGTGTTACACAGTAATTTATTATGGAAAAATTATGGAGACTATTATAATTAGTCTTCTCTTTTACATGACAAATTTCTACCTGGTATCACTCTCCACTAGTCCCTCCTATAGCCAAAGTTTATATATAAGGAAGCTTTTGGGAAACAAGCTCAAGATTTCTTAACTTTAAAATCAAGGCTCAAATATGTTTACAATATTTCCACAGCCACCAAACTTTAAATGCCTTCCTCAACACCTTAACAAATGAATGCACAATTTGACAATGAAACAGAAACTCAGATATGCACTTACATTTCTGGATACACTTGTAAAATTTCTTTAGGCAGTCCATCCTTCATACACTACCATATGTCTACAAATACTAGCCAAAACATACCAGAGCTCCAAGCATACCCAATACAAAACCCAGGTGTCATTAGCACTCAAAAACAGAGTGAAAATATTTTACTCCAATGAGTAAGCTCTTAAACATGAATTACAAATTAAGTGCATAATAATATTTATGAACAATGGCAAAGCAAAAAAAAACTACACATAATAAAATATAGATTACAGCAAAACCATTCCAGAAACATACAGAGAATGTGACAAATAAAACCTTAATATTATCCCCTTAACTTAAAACCTTAATACAATGCACCTGTAACTTGCTGCATATAGGTAAAACAGGGTGCATGATTCCAATCAGAAAAGAGGAAAACATCATGTCAAATTTAATAATTATACAAAATTATTAGGCCTTTCTGATAATGCCCTGCAAAATGCACTTATTCCTTACCTCATCCCAAATAGTACAAATGCAATGGGAAAAATTTGGTGAAATTCTAATCAACCACTATCTCAACACTATCTCAAGAATATGGATGCTCAGTACTGAGTCAAGTCTGTCATAAGTAATTAGGATTGTCTTCAGTCAGGACTATATGCAATAAATAGTAACACCCTCTTATTTTGGATACAAATACCTTACAATAATTATGCCACCAATAATGCTACTAGCATTTAGTTATGGCTTTTGCCACTAGTGAATAATATAACTGAAACATTCTCCAGGCACCTATAAAACACTAGCTTTTGCATTTTTTATTTTTTTTTTTTGCAATGAGATTAGACTATTAGGAATCAACAGACACTATTTATGATATATTCTGTATTGTGACAGCTTACTTCTTCGTATATGTACTCCAGATGATGACCTTAATATACAGATTGAAACAGTGGGAGTAGTTTGCATTATTTTTGATTCAAGTTACTGCTTCAACATGGAAGAAGTCTCCATAATTTTTTCATAAGAATAGAAAACTACTCTCTCAAGAGAGAATTTCTGGTTAAATTGCTGTTCAACGAAAAATTGTTAATTTTTTGTTGAACAGCAAAGAACTCTGTATTTTATATGTATACAGGCCATTAATTAACTTTCTCTCTTTGGAGGTATCTGTGGCTAAAACTAATACACGGAATGAGACCACATTTTATATTGAGACTTTTGAAGGCATGGGGAGATGAATTCTGCGAAAAAAATATTTAGTACCAAAAGTCGCCGATAGGGGAAATTTTGGCACTGGCAGAGCCAAAAGCAGTCAAATATTTGCATAAACGCAGGTAAAAACGATTATGAAAATTTTACTGTGGGTATGTGACAGCAGCACCACCAATTAAACTAAAAAAGGGATTGGGAACGTTCAGGCAGTTATTCGAATGACTGACGAATTGCATCCTACCTTGCCTCAGCATGCTTACTTGTTAAGTTGTGCAGGTCCTGTCAGCTGTAGCACTGAGAGCTATGATTAAGAAGTCTGAAGAAACTGGATCACTAGGAGTTAAACCTGGCAGAGGACAGAAAGCAGTGCAAGAACAGACAGTAACAGACATTGCTGCTGTGGTGTTAGACGACACATGCGAGTTCAATCACTACATTAATTTCTGTGTCTCTCGCAAGTTGTTTTAGTTTAATTATTATTATCATCATCATTGTAAGCACCACATAGCCAGCTGGAATGAGTGAAGCAGCTGTCGCTCAAAATGTTATTATTCCATTTTCTTTGTCCTTAATGTAATTATCTGCTTGTTTTCAGCTCTGCCAGTGCCAAAATTTCCCCTATCAGCGACTTTTGGTACTAAATCTTTTTTTCATGGAAATCATCACCCCACGCCTTCAAAAATCTCGATATAAAATTTGGTCTCATTTTATTTATTGGTTTTAGCTACAGATGCCTCCAAAGAGGGAAAGTTATTTTATGGCCACCCTGTATACACACACACACACACAATGTTTCAGGAGGAATAGTAAATATTTTGGTAGGTGGTATCAATTATTCTGAGTAAAAAAAAGTTCATATAAGCATGTATTCAATTGCAAATGGGTGTGGAGATACAGCTGTTTGAAAATGGCACATAAAAAGCTACTATGAAAAGTATTAAAGAATGATAAATGACTTAGCTTGTATTTATTGACTTTGAATAATACAAAACACAAATAATTGACAAATACTGTAAATTACAGTCTGCAACAAGCGTTCGAAAATTGTGGAATTTTCAAACATTTTATGCAGACTGCAAACCTCAACACACTTTCATCTCTCGTATTTACCTTTGCTTGGCATACTTCACTTTTCATCTGTCCCCACAAACCAAAATCTAAGGGAGTGAGGTCTGGAGACCTTGGTGGCCAATCCATCATTCAGGAAAAGCTCGATTTTGATACTGTATTACCTGGCAGCTATAATGTGCAGGAGCTCCATCGTGCTGAAAGAACATACCAATCTTCGAAGTCAAGGGAACATTCCCCAATAGTAGTAGAAGTTTGTTTTGCAGAAATTGCAAGATGATTTGGTAACACAAAGTCCAATCAAGTGATTGTCGATCATGCTGAACCACATTAATAGAGAAGTGATGTTGGAAATCTGTTTCTACAGTGGCATATGGATTTTCGTCTGACCTCCAATGCCAGTTATGGGTATTGTTGATACAGTTGCAGGTGAAAGTAGCTTCATCAGTGAACAATATTAATGGAATTAATTGGCAATTAGCCTTCACCTGCCAAAAATTCCAATTGACTACCTTCACCTCCCAGGAAATGAAGTAGGAAAATAGGAGTTTGTATCCATTTCACATGCAGTGGCATGTGACTGAAGGAGTGTTCTACTTCATCCACATTTTGTTCATTTCCACGTTCAGAAGAAATATGGCTGCTGGGAACAGTATCAGTTTCACGCAATTTGTTGTAAACACTAGTAAACACTCTTGAATCCAGTACTCTGCTTGCAGTAAGAGTACTACAAGGGGGTACTACAAGTACCCCCTTGTAGTAAGACTACATTTACTAACTGAAGAATGTGTTCTACTTCAGCCACGTTCAGAAGAAACATGACTGCTGGGAACAGTACCAGTTTCACGCAATTTGTTGTAAACACTAGTAAACACTCTTGAATCCAGTACTCTGCAGTTAGGAAACCTGTTGATGGTATTCTCTACAAACAGCAACAGCACTTCCATTACAAAAACCTAGACGAGCATCATATCAAGCATGGATAAAGATGTGCAGAATTCTTAATAACACTTAAAACGAAATTGCATCAGGTTATAAGTGCTTCTTGATCACATCTGATTCAGAGAGCTGCATGTGCATTGGAGCTGTAAGTGATAGTTTTCAACAGCTGTATCTATCTCTGCATCCACTGACAACTGGCAACTACATATGAAAATACCACCTACCAAAATATTTACTATTTCTCCTGAAACACCTTGTATAAAGTGAATTTATGGCTATGTTCTGGCATTATATAAATACATCTCTCGAAACAGCACTGTCATTTACTTACTGACAATTACTTTTTCTTTTATACCATACACAAAAATTGAGAAAGAAAAGATCTATTGACATTTTGTTGGGAAACATGTTATGAGGAGGCTGTTCTAGATCAGTGCTTCCCAAACTTCTGGAGGTCAGGGCCCCCTTTGCAAAAATTAAAATATTTCACGGCCCCCCTCGAAAAAAAATCGTAATAGAGAGATATATAATTATATTCAATACAAAACATACACAGCGAATATTGCAAAAATCAAATGCATATATTACATTTTTTGCCTCTTTCCGTTTGGTTCTGAAGACGATGCGAGAAATGCTGTCCTTTTTTTGAGTCTGTTTCTGCTTCTTCTGATTGTTGGCGGGATTTTTTTTTATTTTTTATCAACCACTTATCCATCTCAGGGTTAAATTTTTTAACGTAGAATAGATCAAATAATATCACCACTTACCGATACTGGCACACCACAGACTGACAACATGAAATTAGTGAATATTACCTGAATAAGGGAATCCGCGAACTAGGAATATTTTTCTTTTTTTTTGTGATTTTTCTCCCTTTACGGTATTTAAGCCTAACGCGAAACAGACAGCAAAGGCAGGTTATTAAAACGTGCATATGACTGGTGCGGTATTAACAAAAGATCGCGCAACCGAAAGATAAAAGCATAACTGCCATAACATTCATTATGTATATATTACTTAGTTTTAACACTTTTACGAATTTTAACATGTTTACAATTTTAACACGTTCAGTTGAATTTTATTGCTGCCTTGGGAAATCGAACTCACACACATCAAATTAATAACAATAGTTTTTAGTTAGATACTGTGTTTGCCCATGCAACATATGGTTTTGTTTCAGTCTATATATACAGCATAGTTTCTGTATGAGGGGACATGTGATTCATTAATTAGTGTGTTTTTATCCCAGTTGTCTCTAATTGCACTATTTGTTGAGAAATATATTACACAGACTGCTCATACCTTATTTACTGGCATAATAAAAGTACTTGTTTTTATTGCCTCTGCAGTATAGTGGCTGTTAGGGATGCGTGTTGTTTTGCCACTGCAAGCGAGTTATTATCTCCCCACATGAACTTGTTTAAGTTTTTTTCATGTGTGAAGTATATGCGAAACTTTTATTGGTAACAGAAAACTAGCTCGGATGACAGTGATAATATAAAACAAAAGGGACAGGAAGATTTGGAGCTTCCTTGTAGAGCATTCGAAGTAAATACAATTAATCACTGCTTTGAAATGAAACATGAATAAGCAATATTTACTAATATTCATTAAGCGCTGAAATACGCAGAAAGCAAAGTTTGTGAACCAACACCAATGTGTGAATTTTTCCATTAAAATATAAAAAATAACAAAATAGAAATAATAAATAATAAAAGTTAAATATGTTTCTTTTAAAATAAAAAAAAATCTACTTAGTCTTAAAACATTTTAAATTTGTTTTCATTATTTCACGGCTCCCAGTGTGGGAAGCACTGTTCTAGATGACAGAGGTAGATGTAATAAATAAGGAAGGGAAGCAGATTTGATGTGTTTGCAGTTGTAATGAAAAAGGATGTTGGGCAGTTGCTGCTCTTGTTTTAACAGGTCCAACAGTAAGTGAAGGAGTGATGTTTGCCAATTCACTGGAGCAGTGACCATGGGAGTACCTGTAGAAGAGATGCAGAGCTGAAACATTGCATTTGTGAGATAGACAAAAAACAAAATGAGCCTGTGAAGGGTCATCTATGAGCTCAAAAAAGCATTAAGAATTTTTTGGGAGGTTTTAGGTGCACTACCTTGAACAGTATTCTACAGATGGGAGGATTTGGGATTTATATAGAGTTGGTAGCTGGACAAGTGTAAAATAGTTTGAGTGGAAAAGAATGCTAAGGTTTTTTTGGCGTGTGAAGTAGATATTGATGTGATGAGTTTGTGGCTGGAGAGGCTGGAGGCAGTCCAAGCAGAGAGAGAAATCTGATCTTGTCTGGGACATGTATTACTGAGGATGAGGGAAAGTGAGCAGAGATCCCTCTTGTGACAGAAAAGGCAGGACTGCATTTTGGTGGCATGCCCCACTGAAGGATGGTGTTGAGATCACTGTTTGCAGATGATCTTGATTCTTGGGATGGTTCAGAATACAGGTATCCCTTGCTTAGCAGATTTGATTATCGTGGCGAAATTAATTGCAGCAATCCCTTGATATACGTGGCAAGAGTTTTGATTAACACGCCTTTAACCCTGAGGAGCTCGCAGCTGATCTGACAGATACAAACAAAATGTTTAATATAAATATTCTTAGACAATTCATTGTATAGCTTGGAGGTCATGAGTAGCTGTGCATTCACATATTACGAGTGATATTCCGCACTGTTTTTTGCTGTCAGTTTGGTTTAACACATGTCAAGGTTTGTGATATTTGACAGTAAACTGTATCTGAGAGATACTCAACCTCTGATGTCAGTATAGTATGGTATAGTTTTTTTTTTTATTCTTTGTTCAATAATTTTTAGATTGTAACTGAAAATAAATAAACCATGTATTACAATAGAGAGCCAAGGAGTTATTTATCATACATGTCCTCTAGGAGATGTGCTTTACATTTATGGAAAATACTAAGGAAAGTGATCTGGAGCTTACCCCACCTTTACTACGAGTTGACCATGAGGTTATTTATGCTTGCACCTACTGAAACTTTTAGTTTCTATATATTCGGCACGAAATTCTAGTAGTTTCTCTATTCAGCACGAAATTCTAGTAGTTTCTCTATTCGGCTTTGAAATAATGTTGGATTCAATATCCACTTAATTGGTATTATATTTGCAGTGTTTTTTTCTTTATGTTTTATTGCTTGTTTGCCGAAGTATGGAGAGTCATTTTGCTTGTTATCGTAGAATTTATGCCGATAAGAAAAAAAAAAACTAAAACTGCTCAAACAACTCTTGATAACTTCTTTTGATAAAAAAAATTGCAGTAAATAATGTAGGTACAAGCATTTATTAAACATTTACTTTGCATTCATTTTTTTATCTTTCCTAAAAGAGTACCGCATAAAACGAATTATTAATACAGTAATCGATCATGGACGAATTGTAATTTTTACCATTGATTATTAGATTTGATTAACGCGATTTTGACATACGCGGTAACATTGAGGGATTAATTAACGGCGTTAATCGAGGGATACCTGTACATGGTTTGTCAAAGGAGCAGTATGAATGAAGTGTGCCACAATCTGCAGAGCTCTAGATAGGATTAGTAGTGACTGACAGTAGATCATTTATGTATAAGAGAAAGAAAGCAGGTGACAGAACAAAGCCCTGAAGCATCCTGCATTGGTTGCAAAGCCTGAAGAGGATGCAATGACACACACTGAACAACCATACAGAAAGCTGGCTCTCCAGTTAAAGAGAGCAGGCAGGTAGACCAAAGGAAGGCAGTTTGCAGGACTCAAACTCTGGAAATGTCAAGGGCAACAGCATGTTTCTTCTAACTTTTCCATTGCACATGTCAAGTGGTGAGTGATGTAGGTTAAGAAATCAGCTGTGAATCTGAATTGACAGATCCACAACTGATCTCTATATACTGGTAGTCACTGATTAACTGGTGAGCTAGGTAGTGAAGAAGAGTTGACTACTGATAGCTTTCTCCATTATTTTGGAGAGAATTGAGGTGATTGCAATTGGTCGATAGCTGGATTGGAATTTTGTACAATTGATATTTTATCTCCCTTTTTTGGAATGGGCTATAAGTTATAATAAGTTTATAAGTTCACATAAAATAGCATATAGAATCACCATGAAAATGTTTAACTGCCCACATTTATTCTCAATACAGAACCAAATTTTCATTCTTTCTTAAATATGAATACACTAATATTTTTTAATATAATTTCCACATGTAAATTATTTGTTCATGTTACAAAAAAAAAGTATCAAACAAACAAATAAAAAATGTTTTTAAAAAAAAAAAAACATTTTTAATATGAGGTAGTAAGTGAGATAACAAAAGAGCATAGCCATTTGGATTCACACCAAATACAGCCTATAACAGACAGTGACACCTTGTGATGGCAGTATTAAACCTAAATGGTTCATTAAGCTGAGATAGCAAGTGAGCTGTTTTTCCATTTGATGAAATATGAGGATGCTCATGCTTCCCTTAGTCCCATATCATAATTTTATTATATTTCACTGGGTCACCTATATTGAGAGGGCAGAGAGCAGATACTATGATATTAGTTCTGCAGTGGAATAGTACCTAGCATTGGTGTAATATAATAGATATATTATAATAGGTGTAACAGTTGCTATATTACCACCAATGTAAAATGGTGAGAATGTTTTCAATATTTATAGGTCAGGTTAGTGTTAATGGATGAAGCTCAAGAAACATCTTAAATTCAAAATGGGAAAAAAAGCAGTTAATATTTGAAAACAAACAAACAAAATGGTAAAATTACAAATAATTGAATGGAAGGAAGCAAAGGTCCACTTAATTATAATGATGAATATTTACTCAAAAATCACAAGCTAAAACAATAACCATGGCTGTCTTGAAGATGAAGCAATCAGTGCAGCACAGGTACCATGCTCATTAAATGTATATAGATATTTTGATATCTATAGACAAATATTTTGAACAACAACAATAATATTTAAAGTTTTGAATTGAAATGACGTATGAAAAATTTTATTATAATTTTTATGCGACTGGTAAGCAGATGATAAAAATATTCATGTCTCAAATTTAATTAAACTATTCCATCTGAAAATTGAGACAAGTGGAAGAATTTATTATGAAATATTAATACCAGAAACAGTTACATTTAATATTTTTATTTTATTTTAAGTGTTTCTGGTATTAATATTTGTGTAGCTCAGTGGATGTGGCATTTGCACACCATGGTGCTTGGCTGCATGAAGGAAGACTTTGAGTCTAGTCGGCGACTAGAGGAAATTTTTCTAAGCCTTTTTTTGACCGGTTCCCGAGTTAGTCGATCTGTGGCACGGGCAAGCGGGTTTTTCCTCCCAGAAACTCTGGTTTTTCGTCCCGTAAACTCAGGAAAATCGACCGTAGAACTCACATTGTTTCAGACATTAAATATATTGTGTTAGGGTTACAGACCATGAGATGGCAGCACATTTGAGCCATCTCTATTCACTGTGCACCGGTCAATTAGTGATAGCCTTGGGCCATCTATCTCCGATTGGGTACCAGTGGAGATTGAACTGCCCACTCAGTCTCCTAAAGTTAGATAGGGCTGAATGGCCTCACCTACTCCCTGTATACGGGAATAAAAAGGTGTTAGCTGATTTTTTTTTTTTTTTAAACTATATTTATATAACATGCCAAAGAAGGAAAAAAAAACGTTTTAATATACCTTGTCATTTCACTTTAGTCTAACCACTGCCTGTCAAAGTTTATACTTCTGGTCTGAAAGAATATTCTTTCAAGTTTATACTTGAAAGCCATATAACCAGGCTTTCAGGACATATCTCAGACTTTACAAAGATCAAATGTCTCACTTTTCTGTGAGGTTCTTATGATCAAATGGAATATTATTATTATTCGTGACACCTCCGAGGAGTGCGACGACTCATCACGGGAGGACACCTAATGTACAACTCTGTATCTCCACCACTACACCGAACCTCTATTACCAATCATCTACATCAACAGCATCCATTGCCCACCTCACAACTAGTATTTTTTGTCTGTATATTGTGTGTGTTCTGAAGGGCCAATTTGTCTATATGTGGGATGAAATACCCAAGTTTCAGGGAGAAAAAAACCCTGCTACCTCCATATGAGATCAGCTAACTCACTTTCAAGTGAAAAAGTCCATATAAAGATTCCTCCCATCATGACGAGAATCGAACTTAGGCCTTTTCCAATCAAAGGGAGCAATGTACTGTCTTTCTTACAATTGCACTACAGATGCTGGTAAAATATCGAAATATTAACAGCCAGAAAATAAATGATCAAAACATTTTTCAATCTCAATATTACTACATTTCATTGAGAGAAAGCTTCTGGCAGCTTAGAATCATACTGTTGTACCAATGGTATTCAAGAACTTCGTGTACAATGAATGTGAATATTATGTCGACAAGTTTATGTTAACTAAGCAATCAATCAAACACTTTTAAAATTCACAACAAATTGCCACTAGTATACAATTGTAATGCAAATTTTGAGATTTGAAGTAAGACACTACTAATAATAAAAAAATCTTTCTAGTTCGGGTCAATTGAAATAAATCATTTAAATTATAAACGCTTATAAAAATAAATAAATGGAACAAATTTAATTTGTGCTAACAATCCAGAGTGAGTCAATGTAACTATACATTGACCCACTATATAAATATGTAACAATGTTGATAATCCACTATAATAATAGTGGGTTACCAACCCGTTTAAAGTAATTTTAACGTCAATTATGATTATCCGGTCGCGAACTTTTAAACATATCCCTGCCTTATCCATATAATTTTCAATTTCTTTTCACTTTTAACAGGTTGATATAGGCAAAAATCTAATCAAATCTCTTTGGGTAGGGCTTCTTTAACTAAATTAGGCAACAATATTTTAACGGAGTATTAAGCTGCGAAATACTTACATAATATGGCTACAAGTATAACATTAAAATAAAAATTGTCACGGTTTCATTACGTTAATTCATCAGAACATTATTTAACGTATGGCATAAAAGACACATGACATCAAAAAAAAAAATTTTTTTTTTTGATTTCATACAAAAATACGTGTTGTCTGTACAAACATTGACAGAACACAATGTACTTTGTTTCAATTGCTCAGAATGCGAGAACTTTGGATAGATTCCAAATATGTATATTTATATATATAATATTTAATAATAACAACAACAAAATTATGCAATCATAATTTTATATGTATTTAAATAAGGGAAATTTAATAATTTCCTTTTACCCGCCATTCACATATTTGAGCAGTCCTATTGGTATATTTGTACCGATTCCCGCAATTTTTCAAGAAAAGACTGATAATAACAATCATTTCTTAAATGGAATTTTTCAAACAGAAATATACAAACCAGTCTCCTATAATTACTACACTTCCTATGAATTCCCATTTTCCGGCTCTAATTTAGAAACACTTTCCACGTGCCAACAATAATTCAACACAACATCATCAATAACCAGTAACCACAAAAAACACGTTTCATTGCGGGAAAGGAAAAAATTATTAAACAGCAGCGCCACTCTATGCAACCAAACCAAAACAATTATTTTAAGGATAAATCTTGAGTCACAATATTTAAAAAATAAAATTATACTATCTTTTTCAACTAATCGCTGTATCAGATATTGTACCTCTTACATTGATTTTCTTCTCTTAGTTATTTCTCAGGATGACCCTTTGATTCAGGAAAATATACTGAAAGCATAAATATATAGGAAGTGGATGAGATTCAAGATCTGGGGGATGATAGTTGACAGCGGACTGAAGTTTAGAGGGAATATTGAATGTTCTTGCAAGTATTGCGCGCCTTATTGCCGCTAAGATAAAAAATACACCCACGGGATAAAGAAGTGGTTGTGCCTGTGAATAAACCACTGGTCAGAAATCACTTAGACTATTGCGCTCAGATTTCGTCACCAGAGAGGAGTGAGAGTGAATAAGACACTTTCTGGACACAGGAATGTTAGCTACGGAGACAAGTTAAAATAATGCAAATTACAGAGTTTATTGATAAAGGGAAAGAGATGATATGATAGAGACGCTTAAGTTAGTGATGTCATTTAATCGGATGAACAGTGAGTGAAATATGAAAAGAGTACGTTGGGGAAGCATTAGGAAGGGCCATCCTTGTTAGTTGTATAAAAGATAACGAAGAAGGATGTGAGAAGATTCATTACATGGAAAATTGTGAGTGAATGGAACACATTAGAACATGTTTTAAAGATTTTAAGGTTCATTGTCAATAATACATTGTCAGTTCAATGAACCTCCCACAATGCACCTGCTGGCTGCATGAAGGATCTATGATAATGAGACCATGATGATGATAATACTTGCCAACTGAACCTTCCACAATGCACCTGCTGACTGCATGAAGGATGTGATGATAATGATATATACTTATATATAATGATAATAATAATAATACTTTCTAACTAGTTGCAGTCATCCACACTTCCAAGAAAGGTTCAGTTAGCAAGTAGTGCCACAATCTCCTGGTCCCTTATCCTAACGCTGTACTTATTGTCTGAAAAATGTGGATTCCACATTCGATTTTCTTGTGTTTACAGGACAAAAACCTGCTTCTCTTGCCAGAGGTCGATTACCTTGACATGTGGAAGAATAGCTTAGAAAAAGTTTCTCTTATCATCTTGGCCCCATGGTGGATAATGGATGTCAACAAACAAACTGTGCAAGCTATTACACGTTGATTTCATCAACATTCTTGAAAAACAGAAACTCAGTACTTGACTTTTCATTCAGCATCCACTTTCGTTTTTTTTTAGCTCATTTCTTCCGCATGGTTTATTGCAAATGTGTGTTACTCAAAAGTTGCCAAACAATTAAATAAATAAATATTTTTATATTTTCACCACATAATAAATGACAAATCAAAAAAAATGCATCCAGACTACGTTCTATTCGCTCTGCAGTAAGACTTCATGCACATATTTCATGTACACCCAAACATAATTTCCAATTATTTTTTTCAATGACGCCTTCATTCAGTGGCTCGGTGGTCTCTTGTATTTTGCAGTTTGCGACACGAGAAGCACTTGTGTGAAATAAGACATAACAACTAGCTGGCACACCAAGTAACCGGCAGGAAGCATTGGCTAATACCTCTCCCAGTACTGTTACCTAAAGAAGTTAGCTGTCCATAGACACTATGTTGTATCAACTGCCCTGCATGCTGTCTTTAACAATTACTTATGCTGAGTGGTGGAAAAGAATAATCTCCCCATCAAAAAAAAGAACAATCAGTATAATGAATAATCTCCCCAAAGGAACACGGCCTTCCGTTGGCAGTGAGGATCGCGTGCTTCAGTGTTGTTGAGAGCTATTCTGGCGGTAGCATAGCTGTCAGCAGGGCTACCCTTGTCAGACAGATCTCACCTGAGGATCCAGACTAACAGTTTTTCCCCCACCCCCATCTTAATGGCGAAAAGTAAGAAGAGATCCTTACCGGGTCAGTCGACGCACGGACTGCTCATCAAGGACTGCATCAAATGTTGGGGATCCTGGGCATCAGGCGACAAGTGGGCTACAGGACCCAGCTCTCCTTGCTGGGCAATCAGGGCAGGAAGCTGAAAAGCGATTGGAAGAAGCCAAACGTAAAAAATGAACTGTAGAAGAAAACAGAGAAATTATGAAATGTTTTTACAGATCAACACCAGAAAAAAACGAGGTTTCAGAAAGCGTATGCATTTAATTTGGAAACAAAAATTCCCAGGATCTGCAATAACAGAACAAAGACTATGGACCAGAAGAATTTCATTTTCC
Organism: Typopeltis vanoorti; assembly: GCF_054136105.1. Taxonomy (NCBI): domain Eukaryota; kingdom Metazoa; phylum Arthropoda; class Arachnida; order Uropygi; family Thelyphonidae; genus Typopeltis; species Typopeltis vanoorti. The sequence continues at coordinate 179,753,893 of NC_143549.1, read as the reverse complement.
ATAACAAAATATTTACTGAACTTGAGCTGCAAAATTTATGTAATAAACCAACAGCTCCATTAACAGCAAATCATCAGGAGGTAGCTATATCAAACTTTGGAATTCAATTCAGTAAGCATCAAGCTGGCGACATACCTCAGAATGTTTTGACAGAAGTGCAGTGTAAAATGAAGTCAGGGATATTGGAACATATGAACTCCATTAGTGACCGTATAAGACTACCACCATTAAAAGTTTTACATAAATCTAAGCTAAAACAGCTCCACTTAGACGCAAATGCTGTAATTCAAACCGATTGTAAAGTCGATTGAGCTTGCACTATTTAGTCAGTAATACGAGTGTCACAAATACGAGATGGTGAAAGTCGTTCGTCGAACTCTTGTTATTCGAAACGTCAACAAATCATTAATAGCCATAAACTTTAGTATATATATGACGAATAAAGTTTGTGACTTACGTACCTACCGATTTCTAAAAAGCTAAGGCTAAAAGAGTTTCGTCCTCTAACTCTTTTTTTCTACGAAAGGATCACAGATAATGATTAGACGGCTTTAATTATTTTTTTTTTAAATCATGGATGCTTAATAATGTTAAGATCCAGTGAACGACTCATTCAGGGTGGTTGAATGCGTAGTTTACTATATAGCGAAATTTTTCTAGAAGACTCATGCATTTTTGAGTTTCAAGTATAATTTTTGAATAAAAGGAGAAAATTTTCACAAAAATTATGTGTATATCAATGGACGGATGATGACAAATGTATTTAATGAGGCTGAATAAACTACCTCATTTTTCAAAACCGGCTTAAAGGACCACAAATGTTTAGTGACGTTTTTCAAGGGACTGCCAGCTGTAAAGTACTCCGATGTTGCGAGTACATGAATATCTTATAACAAAACGATTGCTAACTAGACATCTTCATTTACTTAAATTAACTAATTAATTTAATCGCTGGGAGAGCCTGTATAGCTCAGTAGAAGTGGCGTTTGCACTCTATGGCGCTTGACCGCATGAAGAAAGGATTTGGTGGTTCAAATCTAGTCGCCAACTAGAGGAAATTTTTCTAAGCCTTTTTTCGACCGGTTCCCGAGTTGGTCGATCTCTGGCACGGGCTGGCGGGGTTTTTCTTCGGGAAACTCGGGTTTTTCGTCCCGTAAACTCAAGAAAATCGACCGTCGAACCCACACTATTTTCAGACATTAAAAATATTGTGTTAGGGACCACGAGATGGCGGCACTAGCTTGCCGCCTTCTTCACTGCGTACCGATGAATCAGTGATAGCCTTGGGCCAGCTATCTCTCTGATTGGCTACCAGTAAACATTGAACTGCCCACTTAGTCTCCAAAAATTAGATAGGGAAAACGACCCGCCTACTCCCTATACGGGAACAAATAGGCGTTAGCTGATTTTTTTATTTAATCGCGGGTTCCCGAGTTAGTCGATCTCTGAGATGGGCAAGCGGGTATTTCCTCCCGGAAACTCGGGTTTTTCACCCCATACTCAAGAAACTCTACCGTAGTACCTACATTATTTCACACAGTGACATATCTTGTTAGGGTTAGGTTCAAGAGGTGGCAGCACTTTTGTGCCAGCCTCTTCATCGGTGGCTGCTGTAATTAGTGATAGACATGGGCCAGCTATCTCTGATTGCCTACCGATGGAGATTGAACTGCCCACTCAGTCTCCAAACGCTAGATAGGGTATAAAGGCCTCGCCTACTCCCTATAAGGGAATAAAAGGCGGTAGCTGATGGCTGAGCTGATTTAATTATAATTAATCATGCTTTAAAATTTTAAGTGTCATAGAGATGTGTAAGCGGCTTGAGATGTTAATTAATCTTAGACACAGAACTCCGTTTTGGGAGTGAAGAATACATGCTGCACTTAAGGTGGTACAATGACAGAGTAACAGGAATTAGTACATTGTTATTCTTGTATTATAAATATAGCCGTAAAGTATAGTAACTATAAAGAGGAAAGAGAAACATCAAGACAATTTACATATTAGATTTATAGTTTTGGCTACAACGAGAAAGACTGTTCTGAGTTTGCTTCTAGTCACCTAATAAAGCAATTTTTTTGTCTTTCTTCAAGCGCTTCTATGAATAGTCGATTTTTAATCCCTTAATTCAAGAAGTGGAACCAAAGAGCTCACACTATTTTGAGACAATATATATAGTGTTAAGTTACAGGCCACAAGATGGTGGGAGTTGTCTGCTGTACTCTATAGCAAGGTTTCCCAAACTTTTTTCCGTGGTCTGGTTATTTTAATACTTCATCTTCGTCATCCTCTAAAATGTTTATGGCCAATAGGTAAAATAAAACAGATTTGAGTGTTCATAGAGTTTTCATTTATTATTATTATAATAAAGAAGCATTTACTCTTACAAAAATATAAAGAAATTAAACTAAAGCCAAGTAATTTTTTAATGAGAAGTGTGATTCTGTTGTTTGTTAACTACAAGCTTCAGGTTTGTAGGAAAAGATGACAAGTTTATTCTTAAATACGGTTCGACTTCCATTCGGTTTCTGTATTTATTTTTTAGAAAAACCAGTGTTGAAAAAGCCTGTTTCACACTTATAAGTTGTGACAAAAGGCATTAGAAAATTTATCGCCTTTTTTGCTAAAACTCGGTACTACTGGCGGCAAGACAGTCAAAAATCCATCAGTGGTATTGTGTTGAAATGTCTTTGAGTGCCGTATCACTCAAATTATTTCTAAAATTCTTTCTAAATAAATTATTTAGAACAATTATAATAATTACGGTTGTTCAGCCGAACCCACCGGGAAAGGTACACGTAATCAGTAAATACAAAAAATTACGTCCTCCCTCTCTCGATGCTTAACTCAAACTGCACAAGACTCGTTCCCAAGTCATTACTGTTCTGCTCTAATGTTCAAGTAGAATGTGGCATTCAAAGCCGTTCAACCTTAGGAGACCTAACAGGTGACAGAAAAAAAAAAGAGGAAAAAATTCTCTACCAGCCTGCAATGGAGCCACCTTCCATAGAATCCAATGCAATCATGAATCAATGAAAATGAATCATGCTGCCTTTCAGATCCTGGATCTCTCAGCAACATGGTAGTAACTGAAACAGATTCTTCTGATTATACGATATCTTCTCCTCAATTATTCAATGTATGTTGCAGTTGCTGTGCTTAGCTGACATGCATGTAATTCAATTAGGTCTCTGCTCCTATACACCAATCGCTAGTCGTTCCATACACTGTGCATTGCAGTATGATTCTTTATCGATTACTGTATACTTTATCGATTTCTTTGTGGCACTTCGATTAATTTACATGATTCATAGGACTACCATCTACTCGCATGAACAAGCTATCTCCGGTTTAAAGGTATATCGAAACATGTTGAATGTTTTCAGTTGCAAATCATTCACATCTCCATCGCTATTTTGCACGAACACCACAGCAGGGATAAATTTTCAGAAAAGAACCTAAAAGGCTCATTTCTTCATTTGGATTGAAAATTAAAGAAACATAATAAATATCTCTTACTGTTTTAAGGTAGCTGCCAGAAATGTCTGCCTTTGGAAACTAAAGAACTTACAAAATATTATTATTATTATTATTATTATTATTGTTACGGGCAACTCCAAGGAGTCGAAAGACTCATCGAGGGAGGCCCTAACATCATGTCAAGAACAACTATTCGACATTCACACAGTATCTATCATACCTTGCCTTGAACTCATTCACGGTCATAGCACCCACAACACACTCTGGAAGCTTATTCCACTCATTCACTACTATCCAAGTAAAAAACCTAGCTCTAACACCCTTGTCAACCACGCTCTTTCCCAGCTTCCATTCATGGCCCCTAGTCCTCCCACCACCAGTCATATTTTCAAAAATATCTTCTGGATCAATCTTATAGAAACCCTTCAGTAATTTGAATGTCTCAATCATATCACCAATCGACCCCTCCTTCGCCTATCGACCAATTTCTGCAACCCACAAATCTTCAACCTATTCTCATAAGGTTCATTCCACAGACCTGCTATCATCTTGGTCACTCGTCTCTGGATCCTCTCCACTTCCTCCCCATCACGAAGAAACCCTGGTGCCCATAACTGGGCACAGTGGTCCAGATGGGGTCTTATCAAGGCTCGATACAGAGGTACAACAACTGGTTTGTCTCTGCATATTAAAGTATTTTTCAGAAGCCAAGTAATTTGGTCAGCTGTTTTAGTCACTTTTGCAATGTGCCCCCTAAACTTCAATTCCCTATCCACCAACACTCATAAATCCCTGGCCTCATCAATCTTTTAAAGTACGGTTCCACCAATGCGATATACTGCTGCTATTCTTTTCACCCCAAAGTGCATAACCTTACACTTTGCTACATTAAATTGACATCCATTTTTCCTAGCGCAGCCCTCCAAACTATCCAAATCATCCTGTAAAATTTTGACATCCTGTGCACTCATAATGGCTCTACCCAACTTTGCATCATCAGCAAACAAGTGAATACTTCCTCTGAAATCCTTTCCTATATCATTGATGAACAAATCGAAAAGCAGTGGTCCAAGAACAGAGCTCTGTTGCACTCCACTAGTCACAAGCCGTCTTTTAGACTCCACTCCAGAATAAACCACTCTCTGGTATCTGTCCTTCAACCACCCTTATCCATTTCACCAACCCTATATCTATCCCCATCTGCTCCAGTTCACTGATTAGGGTTCTATGTGGTATCCTATCAAAAGCCTTGGCAAGGTTCAGTAGTATTACTGTAAACCCATTACCCCTATCCAGTTCAGCCGTCACCATGTTATAAAACGTGAGCAAGTTACTGAGGCATGATCTACCCTTCACGATCTACCATGTTGTCCTCCATACAATATCCCATTTTCATCTATCCAATCCTGTATTCTTTTCTTGACTAATTTCTCTAAGACCTTGACAATGATTCCTGAAATGCTAATCGGTCGATAATTTACAACAGCAGCCTTGGAACCACCTTTATGCAGTGGAACTATTTTCCCCCCTCTTTCCATCCCCTCGGGACTAACCCAGACCCGAGACTGAAAATAAACAAAATGTTCAACGGTACTGACAATTCTTTAGCTGATTCTCGTACAACACGAGCTGGTATACCATCCAATCCCACAGATGTATTGACATTGAGGTTATGCAATAGACTACTCACCTCCACTTCATTCACCACAATTCCCGTATAATCTACTGGTACATTCGTTTCTGCAATGTCACCACCTGGATGATATATTCTTGCAAAGTGCTCACTCAGTAACTCAACTATATCAACTGATTCAGTTACCTCCCTACCATCGGCATTCTTTAAAATCATTCTGCCATGTACATTTTTCCTTTTACTTGCTACATATCTAAAAAACTTTTTAGGATTCTCTTTAGTCTGCATGGCCAATGTTCTTTCGTAATCCTTTTTTGCTTTTCTTACCACACTCGTTACCCTTCTGGCCTGCGCTTTATACCGTTCGTGTGCCTGCCGGTCCCTTTTCTCCTTAAATTCCCTCCATAGTTGTTTCTTTTTTTCGCAGCTCAAGCTTAATGGTGTTATTCATCCATTTAACCCCTACTTGATTTATTATCGGACTCTAGGTATACAGTCAGCCATTGCTTCATGCAAACACTTCTTAACTACCTCCCATGCACTATCGACTTCTAGTCCTTGCAGTTGTACATGCCATGGCACTGAGCCAATCAAACTCCTAAGCTTGTCACACTTTCCAGCCCGATAATTCCACATGTACCCTGTCTTAATTGAAAATACTACACCTTTAGCCACCTCCCAAGTCAAGACCCTATGATCACTCTCACCGATTGGTGGCAATGTGGTCATGTTTGTTACAGCCAAATCCTCAGATGTAATTACTAGGTCAAGCACTCTCTGACCCCTAGTATTTTCCATTACATGCTGTCGCAGATAGTTATCCCTTAATAACCGCATAAAATCCAATTCTTCCTGCCGTGTGTCCTCTCCTCACTCCAATCAATACGACCATAGTTGAAATCTCCCATAATAATCACCCTCCTTCCACTCATTTCTTCTATTTGCTTGTGCATACTGTCACCGCAATCTTTTCCATCACCTGGTCTATAGCAGCACCCAATGGTATATTTAGTTCTGCTAGCCACAATCTCACACCAAATGGCCTCAAATGTGCTCTTTTCTCTATCTTGCAATTCAACTTCTATTTTCCTTGGCTGCAGCTCATCAGCTATCATCAACAATACTCCTCCCCCCATTTTATTCTCCCTGTCATTCCTGAACACACTATACCCATCACATTCAATCCCACTAGCTATATCATCTACAGTCAGCCATGTTTCACTAATACCAATAACCTGTGGTCTGGAAGTGCCAACCATTGCCAAAAACTCTTCCTTCTTGTTCCTAATACTCCTAGCATTAGTGTTCATGAATTTAAGACCCCCCCCATTAGCCCCAACCCTACCTTGATGCCTTATATTAACTATCCCACTCTGATTTGTTGTCCTTATTTATCTCGGGTATATTATATTCATTCTTACATTCAACTGCCTCCCTAAGGACTTTATATCTACCCCCCCCTTAATAAATCTAGTTTCCCTGATTTTGCACATCCACTACATTCAGGAACACTTTTTCAAGTCTCCTTATACCGTATCCATTCAAATGCAAGCCATCCATCTTATATAGATCCTTTCGCCCATCGAACTCACTCCACACGTCCACAAATTCCCACGACATTATGCGTGGGTCATTATACATGACCCACGCATAATGTCATTTGCAATTATGGCCCTCCTTTTAAACATTTCACTGTCATACCGTGGCAAAAGACTAATCATTCTAACTCTCTCACTCTTTTCTTTTGCTACCTCAAACAATTCATTCAGGTCTTCTATCATTTCCATTTTGTCTCCTTTCAAATCATTCGTATCTGCCACAACAATCATTTCTTTCACCCTTTCCTTTTGCTCTTTAATAGACTTAGTTACATCCTTTATGGTCGCACCAGGTTGGTACGATTTTGTCAAATCCTCTACTATTACACCTCGTACTAACGAGTCTCCATACAGCACTCTATCCTTCATTTTGTTCATGTTCACACTCATACGTCTATTTTTCCTATCATACTTTTTATTATTGGCTGGTTCATTCAGTCGACTTTTGCTCATATGCTCTAGCTTCTGTTTTGCCCTTTGTATCCCACCATTCAACAACGCGATCTCGCTCATTGCGTCTATCTCATCTTTTTTATTCTCAGTAAAACCATTAATACTATCATTCACACTCTCACAATTCTCTGGTACAACCTCGCCATTTCTTGTCATATTACTATTTTCTTCATTCTGAAGTTTGACAAAAATATCACACTCACAATCCGAAATACTCTTCAATTTCTCATTCTCACTACATTTTCTACATACATTCACCCCTTTATTATCATCTAACCACTCTCCGCAAAGCGTACATTTCGCAGCTAGTACACTGAATCATCTCTTTTATACTACCGTTCTTTGATAAAGATGGTGAACCATCATTACTGGCCGCCATTTTCCTTCGTACTGGTGCCATACTTACTTGCAACGTATTTTATCAAATTATAAATTATAACACACCAAAAACACACAAAACGATGCACTAAGAGACGCAAGGCAAACAAAACTACGCAACATTAAATAAATTTATCAACGATAACTGAAAATAATACTTATCTTATCCGGAGCTTTCACGAACACTACACACTACGAATCCCTCTAGCGGTGACATCCCCAATAAAATATGTTATAAAGACACACAAAATACTCATATAACCTCGAACCCAACTCCAAAATATCTGGCTTGATAACGTATACTATTTAAAAAACCGAATTCCACCGATGAGTCTATAGCTCGCCTTTTACTGAATTTTTGATTAAGTTTTCTGCAGGCTTGGTACCACTCACTAAATCTGTACTCGCATTAGTAACAAAGTAGGAAACAGAACATCATAGTAGCACATGCTAGAAATTTAAATATTTTACGTGAGTGAACATCTCGATGGCTAATTAATGATGCAATTATTGATGATACAAAGAGACTAAAGAGAATCAAATTAACAAGGAAAATTATTAATAATCATCACTGTTTTATACCAAACTGACAAAAACTGTTAATCTTTCTGAAGTGTTTCACTAGCTGTTGGACCAGTAAAGCTCCTGAGCAGCACCAATAAAAGGCATTTATTTATAGGGGCTTATAGGCGAAGAAAGCAGGCGATACAAAAGGAAATCATTCTCATGAGTTGTTTTGCTATAATTTTGTTAGTTATTGAGTATTTCCGAAACTTTTAAGTTTCAAAAACAAATAATTTTTTCTGTAGATCTCACTCTATTTTAGAAAATAATATATATAATTAGGGTTATGAAGTAAAAGATGGTGGCAATTTCCTACCTTCCCAGATGGTTATGAAATCACTGATAGAAATAGTATAGCTATTACTGACATCTAAGGGTCGAGTTAGTACAGTTAACTATGATTAAAATAGCCTTGAATACTCCCTTTGGGGAATAAAAAGTATCAGAAAATTTTCCAATTCTATATATAATAATCATGGACGTTTACCTATTTTAATAATGAAATTTTATATTAAGCAAGAATATTAATTCCAATTATAAAATTCGGAATTCACATAAACGAAATTAATGCAATTTTAATTTTTATGACTTCTCCCCCTCTCCCCCAAACGGTTCCAAACCCTACTATTAATGTATGTAGTACGTTAATACGAAGTAGAGTAGAAGTACAGTTGTAGCAAAGTAGAGTAGTGGGTCCTCCACGATGAGTCCTTGATCTCCCTGGAGGTGTTACGTAATAATAATAATTAATATCGTAAGTGGCATTTTTAATTATATTTTTTACATTTATTTTTTATATACTGTAATCCGGAAATTCTGTTCTAGAGTCCAAAATAAAGCTTTTTCTCCCTTTATTTATTTATTTTTTTCAAGCCGCTATAGCTTTCTAATAATCTGGGCTGTGACTCACATAGATAATTAGATTTATCCCACACATGCCTACGATGGTACTTGAACCCCAGCCTATTTGTTGGAGAAACCGTATACGCTAACAGCTAGGCCAATCAACTCGACATCAAAAAATCAGCTAACGTCTTTTTATTCCCGTATACGGATAGTAGACGAGGCCATTTACTACTATCTAACTTTTGGAGACTGAGTGGGCAGTTCAATCTCCACTGTACCCAATCAGAGATAGATGGCCGAAGGCAATCACTAATTAAGCGGTACACAGTGAAGAGAGACGGCTCAAATGTACCGCCATCTCGTGGTCCCTAACCCTAACACAATATATTTAATGTCTGAAATAATGTGGGTTTTATGGTCGATTTTCTGAGTTTGTGGGACGAAAAACCTCAGTTTCCGGGAGGAAAAACCCGCTTGCCCGTGCCAGAGATCGATTAACTCGGGAATCGGACGAAAAAAGGCTTAGAAATATTTCCTCTAGTCGCCGACTAGACTCGAAACCAAGTCTTCCTTCGTTTGGCCAAGCGCCGTGGTGTGCAAATGCCACATCCACTGAGCTACACAGGCTCATCAACTCGACATTAAAATAATTAAATATTTTCATTTATATAAACTGGCTTGCAGTTTTTATAATTATTAAATAAGCCATGAAATTAAGATAACTTCTGTATGGGGGAATCCAATTCAAAAAATTTGGAACTTACATATATCAGAAAAATATGTATATGCCATTATATGTATAAACGCATCATCCTCTATAAGTTGTACTGTCTTATAACTTTATCTGATTTCATTGAGATATTACTTTATATTAACTTATTAACTTTATATTAATTTATCTGATATTTACTTTATCTGATTTCATTGAGATATTTGTTATCCCTCCGTGGGCATGGATATTTGTGATTGTCTGTAAAAATACTAGTAGCGGTGGTGAGCGGTAGATGGCATTGGAATCCCTGGAGGTGATGAGTCCTTGGAATCCCTGGAGGTGTCAAATAATAATAATAATTTTTTTTTTTTTTTTTTAATAATAATAATTTTTTTTATTGATCTCTCGAATATTTACATATATGCAATTATCGTCTTGAGTAACATTCTGTATATTATTTTACACGGTTCAGCACGAAGTGCTGTATATAATGACATTTCCATAATAATGATGACAACATAGTTTTTTTGCTATCTTCTAAAGTAACAATAATTTACAATTATATAGTTCGGATAATAATAATTTTTTTTTCTTTTTAATAATAATAGTTTATTCTCTCTCAAATAATTACATGAATATACTAATATTTAGGTTGCAACTTTAAAATATACTAATATTATAAAGTTGCATTGTATATATACTAATATATACAGTGCAACTTTTTCTTGCAAATGGTTCAGTAAGAATTATAATTACTCTTAATATCATTATCATTTGCAGAATTTCTCATTGACACGAGTAAAAAGTGTGTATTATTACCATTAATGATAATCATAGTAATACTTTACACTTAATAACTCACAAGTTAAACAATATTACTTATGTTGCAGTTTATATAATAATAAGTTTTTTAATTTAAATATGTAAATTAAATATATAATTTTTAAACTTAAATATATAACTGAAGTATTACTATCACATTTTCTGTTTACTACTAAAATTCATTACAGAATGTTAAGTGAATAATGTTAGATAAATACTGCTACTGGGATGTAACTCAACTGCACCCTCGAAGCTTTGTAATTAGCTTATCTGAGGGTGATACTGGTTATATATATATATATATTTATTTATTTATTTATTTATTATTGATTTGGTTGCTGTGTTGGAAGTAGGCAGATCTTTGGGAGGTCAAATGAATGATCTGAAAGGTCTGATCAAAGTGAAATTGCCGATATATCCTGTGTTATTGCATCTGTCTTGATGGTTCACATTCTTTTTTATTGTGGTCTCCTTTTTGAACTATTTAGGAGGCTTTTTTCTTCACAGTGGCAGCCTTTCTATGTCTTCTGTGCTTTTAATTTGCATCGGCTTTGAAGTTTGTGATTTCCTTATGAATATCTTGCCATCTCTGGTACACGAAAATTGGTAATTTCTTTCCATTTTTGCTTTTCTTGTTTGGTACAACAGATTCTGGTGGAATGGTGTTAAATATTCGGATAGGAAGATTGGTGTATTGTCATGCTGTGCGTTCAAGTCCTTGGCAACTGGTTTTTTCTGCCTGCTGGCTTTTATGAGATTGTCTCTTGTGGACTTGCTCTTAAGACGAATTATGACTGGCGCAGGTCGTGGCGAGCCTTGGTTTTTGCTCTTCCTAGGAATCCGATTTACGGTCTGAATGTCGTTAAGCTGTAGAGGGATATCGATTACATGGCCTAATTTTAAAACCACGTCTCTGAGGTTTTCTGTAGGTGCAGTTTCAGGAAGACCGTTTACGACAAAATCTTTTTATGTTGTTGCTGATTTAAACGTTCGTATTGTAGTTTTAGAGAATGAAATTCTTGTCGGAATTCGGATGTCTCTTTCATCAAATTGTGTTGCCTGTCATTGAGTGCGTTAATGCTCATTTTAATGTCTTTTACTGTTTGCAACACTTCCATAACTGCTAAATTATTATGTTTTACCAAATCTTCCTATTCGCTAGATTTTTTTGTTATTTGTTCGTTCTGTTTCTTAAAGAGTTCTTGCACAAGGTCTACTAAGCTGGCTTTTATGGTCTCTAGACCGTTTCCTAATAGTATATTTAAAGAGTTGAAATTATAGGACTCACCTGCATTTTTTTGTCTGCTCTGTTCGTCGTCTGATTTTGCCTCCGGTATAATCGGCTGCGTCGTAGGTGGCTGCTTCAAGTGTGTTTCTTTGTTCTTTTTACAGAGTACGCACTTCCATTTCTCGCGTGTTACATCGGATTCATATTTATGTTGCCCGGTTGTTTCTGAAAAGCCGGCACATTTTAAGTGTAGAATCCTACTGCATTTCGTACAAGTTATATTATTTCCGTTGGACGATAAATCCTCCAGGCATTTGATACACTTCATGACTCACCTTTCTTCCCTTAGGCAGTATGGCGTGATTATAAAGATGACGACGTCCTTTGTTCTTCGCTCGTTGTTGACCACGGTCCTCTCTGTTCCCTTTTCAACACTTCAAAATTTGGTTTCTTCTTAGCCGATCTCGTTGAATTTTATATCACTGTCTTCGGCGTGATAAGTAGGGTTACTTGGGAGCACTTTCAACTTAAAACAGGTGTTGGAACCACTTTAAATCTATAAAAATCTGGAGCAGCGATATCACCGTGCGCCCGTTCGTATGCCTACACAGCGCCCTCTCTGTGTAATAATAATAATAATAATAATAATAATAATAATAATAATAATAATAATAATAATAATAATAATAATAATAATAATAATAATAATAATAATAATAATAATAATAATAATAATAATAATAATAATAATAATAATAATGCCTGTGTAGCTCAGTGAAAATGGCGCTTGCGTCCTCTGCGCGTGGCTGCTTGAAGTTAGACCTAGGTTCTAGTCTGGTTGCTGACTGGAGGAACTTTTCTAAGCATATCTTCGACCGGTTCCCTAGTTAGTCGATCTCTGGCACAGGCAAGCGGGTTTTTCCTCCCGGAAACTCGGGTGTTTCGTCCCGTAAACTCAAGAACATCGACCGTAGTACCCACATTATATCAGACAGTGACCTATCTTGTTAGGGTTAGGTACCAAGAGATGGCAGCACTTGTTTGCCAGCCTCTTCACCGGTGGCTGCTATAATTAGTGATTGACATGGGCCAGTTATCTCTGATTGGCTACCGGTGGCCATTGAACTGCCCACTCAGTCTCCAAAAGCTAGATAGGGTATAAAGGCCTCGCCTACTCCTATTAAGGAATAAAAGGCGTTAGTTGATTTTTTTATAATAATAATAATAATAATAATAATTACTTCACAAGGACTAAACAATGTTTTTTATTTCCACCCTATACACGCACTTTGGTAGGTTTTTATCATTATTTTTGCACTTTATATGCTTAATGCCTTTCCATTCGCATGTGCTTCCTTCTTCTATATATTATATTTCCTTTCGAAGAGTCGAATACGTTTTCCAACTGGTCTTCAGCTTGTCCATGTGTCAGCAGTACCAAGTCAACATATTTTTCATCTAATCGATATGGAGCATTTCTTGGATGTTTTCGACGAGGAAGGTCGCGTAGATAGTAATGCTTTTCTTCCCGGCCTTAAAAAATAAAATAAAATAATAAACAAACTCAGCATTATAATTTAGGTTTCAAGTTAGTGGCTCACTGAATTAATTAAATATAATATGGAGTGATGCATATCTAACTAATAGTATAATTTATTAACAATAATAAACTCTAAGAGCGGTTTAATTGATTACAGTTGCCAACTCCCCGTTCATATTTTTTAAATGAATTATCTGCCTAGGTTTTTTTTTTTTTTTTTTTTAAGAAAGAAGGTAGTGTTGTTTTGGAAATTTTGAATTAAGGCCAAAACACATTTCTTTGGTTGGTTTGCCTGTTTTGTGTTGTGGTGGAATGAAAAATACTTATTTCCCGCAGGGACAACTCTTCCACATCCATATAGGAGACCGGTTAACTCACCTTCATTGAAAAGGCTTTATAAAGTTCTTCGTATCCTAGACGGGATTAGAACCCAGATCTTTCCAACCAAAGGACATCATCGTTACCAAAAGCTAAGGAGGTTATCTATGAAGACAGACATGCATAATATCTGCGATAAACAATACATGCACAGTAATATGATAACTAATTATGGAAAAATTCGACCACAAAATCCAAATTGTTTTCACCAAGATAATTTTTCAGAAAGTTATCCTGGTGAAAAAGTTATCTTCCCAAAGTTGCTAAATGTTCTTACCAAGGTCTTCACGTGACTTTTGTTTAGCATGTTCAACACAGTGCTCGTTTTCTTACACTTTTCTCTGTATTCTCTAAGATCACAAGCTGACTTATTTGCCAGGAACTTTCTATATGCTTTCTTCTTTTCCTTGACTACCTCTTCAACTTCCGAGTCCATCATGGAGTTCTGATTTTTGTCTTTGCAAACTACTTCGCCACATGCCTCTGATTGAATCAGTCTATGCTTTCCTCACGATTCGCCAATGAATCTGCTAGGTTTGGTTCTTGTTTTCTAAAGCTTTCATTTTTCTAGAATAATATTTATCTATTGGAGTCTACAGTTCACCCTGAAGCTGCTCAACTTTGATTAGTTTTAAAATTTTCTTAAATACTCATACTCTTCTTTTCAATATGAAATTCAATTTTATCCTGTTCAAAACTAAATAGCGATCACTTCCTATTTCAAATTCACTGTATACTTGTCTTGAACAAGTGAGAAAACATTGCTGTCAACAATAAGATAATCAATGAGACTTTCTTATTTCTTGCATCTTCTCTTCATGTAAATTTGTACACATCTTATGTTGTAACATTGTGTTAGTAATAACCAGCCCATGTTCTGAGTAGAAATCTAGGAGAAATTCACTATTATTAACAGCTTTGCCTCTTTTCTCCACATTTCACCAAAATATTTCTATATGTCTGGTTATCATTTCCTACTCTGCGGTTTAGATCTCCAACAAGGACCAAATTTTCCTTTTTCAATGTGCCAGATGCATTCTCTAATGTCTAGAAACATTCCCCAATTTCTTCCTTAGTATAACCTTCTGTGGGACCATAGGCACAAATATTAGTTAGATATTAATATTACCCAGTGTTTTTTTACAGTTTTCTATTGTTAATTTTTGTCCCTCCCGCAAAAGGTTGTAAACCTATAGAATATTAGAACTGTGGGAGGGATCAGGATTTTTTTTTTATCATTTCTATAGTTTTATTTATTTTGTATTTATTTCTTATTTTTACATTTTACAATTACATTTTTTACATCCTACTCTAGAGACGAAACGTGGAACTTTTTTAGGCCTCTAGTAAGCGGGAAGGTGGTCTAACATTGGGTCAAGAAATTCATCTCACATCTACAACAATCGTATACATCCATACCCAAGGCGAGAACCATGTTCTTGATGTATTCCCTAAAGAGGGAATACATCATCAACAACAACCCCCCCCCCGGACGAGGTAAAAAAATATTATACAAAATCAATAAAAAGTACATGTAAAAAAATCCTTAACCCACCCACGGTACGAATGTACTATAGTTTCACAAATAAACCTTTCGTAGGTGGAAGATATATAAGAAAATTACGCAGGCAAATCAGTTAGAGAACAAATTTACAAACAGAAAGTATTAGTGCGTGATAGATGCCGATATGAGCAAATAGTAAATAGTTGTGGCATAATATTTTGAATCTGCGCTATAATTCATTGGAACGCTTCACTTTTGGTGTCATAACATATTCTAAATGTTTTTGTCCATAAAGCCGTACTGAATTGGATGATTTTGATAGGATTTAATTTTGTGATATTTAGTAAAATTCGTCAAAAGATTTCAATATCTGTTTAAGCTGAATAATTTCACCCACATTCTGGTAAAAAGTTCATATTTTATTTCATTTTTTTTATGGCGTCCTGAAATAATTTCCATATTTATGTTCTTTTTCATTGTATTTCTTATTGCCTTTAGTACTTGCATTTCCGCTAACAAAACGAAAAAAAAAAAAAGAAAGGAAAAGAAAAAGATATCATTCTTTAAATTATATCTGTATCCGATTATTATAATACTAAAATTATCGCCTTATCATCATATTTTAGTAGAATTAACGTAATACGTTTTATAGAGATTTATCTAAATTCACAGTAGAAAAATCAATGAACGTAAACCTCTTATTAGGGGAGTGAACAGATAACATCAATAGTGAAATCATATTAAAAAGGAGAAGATTAAGAAGAAGAACTTGATATTGTTAGTATTCAAGAATGTGTGAGCAGAGCTAATGTCAGGTGATGTATGTGTTTTCTCTCAAACGAGTGGTTGGTAGGGTAGCAATTCTACATCAGTAGGGGATTCTTCTGGTCACTAGATGGTATCTAGTGGCCTTCCTTGTCCAATAGTATGCGATCTGTGTTCATGTGGCTGGTTTGCCTCTTTTGAGGGACGAAAGACCCGAGTTTCTGTGAGAAAAAATCTTCCACCTTAGTATGAGGCCGGCTAACTCGCCTCTGATTGAAACGCCCTGATAAAGATTCGCATCATAGTCGGAATTCGAACCAAAGGAGTCCGTCGAAACCAACCAACCTAAGGCTCTAATCTCAGGTGCATTTAAACAGAATGGAAGATGAAAGTGTTAACAAAATAAGCGTTGATAGTCAGGATGGTAGGGAAAAGACCTAATGAAAGATCAAGATTAGATGATGCAGTACCTTCGAAGATCGAAATATAAAACACACAATATTGGAGTCTTAACAGATAACAGCTTATATTGGAGGAAAATTGTTTATAGAAAGTAGGTAATAATGTAAACTTTTCATGTTGTCCTATTATAGTATCGTGTACTCCCCCCCCCCCCCGAGTGTACTGTACATTCCAGAAATTTGATGATTTCTTGCTCCAACGTGGTTGGAGCAAGAAAGCAACAACAGTTCCAATTGTCATAGGAGTAATACCAAGACCATTTATGAAACATCTGAAAAAGCGGAGCTTTCCATATATAACACCATCTCAACTTCAGAAAATTGCATTTTTAGAGGCATCTCATATTTAGGACGATATCTTGTTGATTCCTAGGTCTTTAGATAAGTTAAATTTGTGATTTTTGTAAACTTCATAAGAGAATTTATTGATCACAATTTAACAAATAGAAACCTTAATAAGAATATCGTGCTTGCATCTAAGTATAAAATGAAATAAATATATTGAAAAGAATAATTATTAACTCGTATAAGAACATTGATTGTATAATATTAGCAAAATGAGATAATTAATTTACAGTATTTAATTATAAGATTTTTGCACGTAAAAAGGATTGCTTGTTATATACTTGAAACAAGAGATTGTAAGTTATGCTAATTCTTAGAAAAAATAGATGAGCTGATAGAGTTTGATAAAGCTCACTCATAGGGTTACCTAGAACCAAAGTCAAGTCCAAGGTCACGGTTCCCGATTTAGACACTGCCGCGGGTGAGTCGCGTGCACACGGCCCACCAAAGATGGAAGGTTTAGCAGGGAGACGCCACCCTAACAGGTTACGAAAAACGTATCCAAATGTCGGGGGTAAGAAAATTAATTGCAGGAGGTGTCGGTAGGATCATAATATAAAAGGGTTAGGAACCCTCTCCCCCACGAGGTCTTTCGCCAGTTTTCGTTTGGAGGTTACCTTATGCAGTTTCCTGAATGACGGTCAGGAGTCCCCTCCATCCGCCACGACATGGAACATGGAATATTGGAATATTAGTTAGTGGGATTTAGGTCCCGTTTCCTACCATCGAGAACAAATGACGCCACATGGTCGGGGAGAAAGGTATTTACTTCATACTAAGCCAAGCCTAGTCTAAAGGAAGGAGACCATCAGTGGAAATTGTGGATATCCTCATGGCGAATCTGATGACTGCAGAACAGCAGATGGATCGTGTGTTTCCTTAGAAGAAGCCTGATATGCTGCAACCGAGATGGCCCTCATGTTCCGAAGCACCCCAAATATGTCCCACTACAGAAGGAGATTTTCTTCAGGAATCGCAGACAAGTAACGTCTAGTAGAAGAGTTTCATCAAACGGTATTGTGAAAAGTTTCATGTTAATTCTGTTAATCTAATATGGATGTATTTGTAATTTGTATTACTAAGCAATTGAAGGACTTGAATGAGAGTTGAACTAGGACTTTAGCTCACTTAATAGTATAGAGAAAGAGGGAACTAGTTTATCAGTATTACTGAACGAGCGATAGTGTGTATAGATGCTAGTATATGTAATTTACCCTTAACTGAGAGAGGTCAAGAGAATTGAATGTGGCATTCATTGTAGTAACGGAATTGCTAAGCCCACATAACTCTTGTAAATTAATGTGTGTGATCCAATTGTGTCTAATTGAATTATTGTGTCATATTATTGTGCTTAAGCAGCTGAAAGATTTAAGCCAACTTAATCATTGACGGGAAAGCCCCTTTATCTTGTGTGTGCATAGAGTCCTTTGTGGAGGCATAACAGTTTATCCCACGTGCTAGTGTGAAATTCTCAATTTTTGTATTTTGCTTATCTTATTAACATTGTATCATCTTAGAATTGAATTGTATGTTTTAGAATTTAATGTACTGTATTGTATTCATGAGTTTAATAAACTTTTGCTTATCAAATATTCAGTTGTCTGAAATTGCCATCGATGCACCGCTTGTTATAACGTACGAACCTAGGCGCTGGGTGGGGGGAGAAAAAGTTCAGTTACGAGATCAAGGTTACGACTGCATGATTATTTCACTTCTAGATTTATTTAGGAATTTGCTTCTTGTTTTAAATTTCTTTATAAACTAAATATCCTAAATGGCGCAGCTTTAAAAAATAAATGTTTTAGGATACCAAGAGGAGCAAGAGCTTAGATTTCTAGTACCGAAGTAACGATAAGCGAAGAAATACACAAATATAAATAAACAAGAATGGGACACAACATAAGGCTCGAATTGAACTTATTTACAATCAAAGATTTCACTACTGAATTTCCTGTTTCTCTTTACTCTTTGACTATGAACTCTGTTAATTGAATATAATAAAATAGTAATAATAATAATAATAATAGAAATATATATATATATATATATTTTTTCCATCAATTCTGTACTCACAGTCCCAATCGACTATCTCAGCATATTCGCACTTCTTGTCCGCATCTGAAAATAACAATCCTGCAGGACAATCTTTGAGAAATGCGCGTCCGTTTGTACACAGGAAGTAGGTGCTGCAGTCCTCTTTGTTACGAAATATGCCAAACGGCCTGGGACATTTTTCAATAGACTCTAATCAAATGAAATTGGTATATGATCTTAGTATTGTTTAATTGTTTATAGCCAATTCAGTAAAAATGCAGTGTATAATTGAAATCGAAATCGTATTAATAAACGTAGCAAGTTCATCACCCACACACACACACACACACACACACACACACACACACACACACACACACACACACACACACACACACACACACACACACACACACACACACACACAAATTAAAGAAATTAGAAATTTAAAGATGTCTGCACACAAATGAGAACTCTCAGTTTGCGTTAAAAATATTCTCTGATGCAAGACAATTACAGACATGATCAAGCTATTGCTACATATTTTGAGAGTTACAAAAGATATACAAAAATTTTTGTCCATCATTATGCAAGTTCTTTCTGGATTCTGGTTGAGTCGATTTAATCGAAATTTGGTGTTTTGAATGCTTAAAGAACTTTGTCCTGAAATTTCAGTTTTTTTTTTTGTTTGTTTCAGTTGGATCATTTGCAGGACATAGGACAAAATGCGCAAAAATTATATATTGCAGTCAACTCAATTCTCGCTGGATGGAATCTAATCATCTTTGGGATTTATGATACACTTAAGAAGAAGTCTATGTGTGATTCTGTTTTGATTTAAACAAATGGATTTTTATTGCTAAATCGATTACAACTTTCCTTGCAGGCTTTCAAAAACACATCCGCTGGAACAGGATAGTTATTCATATTCAGTAGTTTCCTTATGTCTATATATTTCTTGTGTTCTTCTGGCTGTTTTTGCCTGTTTTCTGGAATGAAGAACCCGAGTTTCGAGGAGAAAAATCCTACTATCTCCGTATGAGATAGTTGGAATTTATTGAAATTTAATATATGGAATCTCTATTAAAGTACATTAAATCTTTTCACTTGAACCGTTCATAGTGGAAAATTTTGAGAACCAAATTTAAGTGAGTTATATTAGCGAAAAATAGGTCAATGTATCATATAAAAACACGACAACTTCTGGCACACTAGTCTAATTTTTACTAAAATATTATTATCGAAGAGAGTTCTCTGAATAGCATTGTTTTGTAGCAGACTATATTATTATAGTTCTTATGAAAACAACGGAACTAACAACAATCCGAAATTCATTTTTGAACTGTTTCCATCTGTACTGTGTACAAATTATAATGAAAGCTTACTATAGCAGTACAGATTTTGACTCGCTTTCTGACAAAATCGATTATTGTCGATTATGTTATTGAAGTACTCTTTAAGTTTTATGTTATTGAAGCCTCGGGAGGCGTCGGTGAATAAGCTACTCCAATCTTGTGCTCCCCAGTTTACCGTTATTGCGAGTGTTTTTTCATCAAAATTAACCATCAAACGGAAACCTTAACAGCGGGTGCTGAGCAGTGGAATACCTCGTTACAAACTGTAAGTACTTATAGTGTATTAAATCAGCTATTCTTCCAATTTTAAATCAGCCACATGTAAGCGCGCACGACGCCTACCGTTCGCAGCAAAGATGGCGGCATCAAAAGCCAACTGTGAACAAGCACCACGTGTCTCGCCAGCACGGTGCCGTCGATTGCCGCCGACAAATCTATCACGTGCCGCAGCTGCAAAAGTGGTGTGAGAGACAGAAAAAGGGCATATTCTGCGAGTTCTGTTGTCACTGGCTGCACGCTTCCTGCGTGAAAATTGACGAAGCTGCGCCAAAGCTACTTATCGAACTTAACCAGCCGTTCTTCTGTTCGCTGTGCCTCCCTTCCTTAAAACAACTTCTGAACATAGGTAAACGTGGCGAAAACCTCGAACAGTACATTAAAGATTTATATGAAACTTTACCTCAAAAATACGTGTAGTCAGAGCTAAGCTACAACAAGTTGAAAACCAGCGCAACGCAAGCTCTACTTCGCCAGCGAAAGAACTTTGCGATCTAATCGCATCAACGGTAAACGACTTTGATGGAGGTGAAACACAAAAAACTCAACGCCATCATTTTGAACTTCCCGACGGAAAACGGAAAGTCATTACAAGAGGACATCAACAAACTAGTTGAAGAATGTAACATCGATCCTAAGAATATCGTCAGGTGCCATCGTTTCGGGCCTATAAATAAAAGGAAGGAATCAACGAACTTTCCGCGCCTAGTAAAAGTGACTTGCGACAAGCACATCAAAAATAATAACAGCAATCAACAACAAGTTCAACGACACCTGTCCCCAATCGCGCATATGTGCACAACCAAACTCGAAGAAAAACTTCAAAATGGTGACAACAGTTGGATCATCGACTACAGACAAGATAAACTGGTGAAAAAACCAAGTGATGCCACTAGCAGCCACCGTTGAGACCATGCAGGCACAACATAGGAAAGGGACACGGTCAACTGGGTGACGGAATAAAAGATGAAATATGTAATTCTATTCTGTTGATCTATAACTAGATAAAAATGAGTTAAAAGAACGGTATAAACAAAAAAAATTGAAAAATCTTGCTTATAATTTTTATTTCTGAGCTTCACTGCATAAGGTGTCTTGTTTGGCAATTTATCATTTGGGCGTTTTGTGTGCGGTTTTTTAGTTTAATACGCATTCGAAAGATATTCTGACTTCTATTAAACAGTAAGGTTAGTTAAAATATCTTGCGAATGCGTATCAAACTAAATAACCGCACACAAAACGTCGAAATGGTAAATTGCCGAAAAAAAAAAAAAAATTGAAAAATCTTGCTTATAATTAAGTTTATTTTTATTGTGTAGAATTACGAATTGTATTGAAGTTATATTGAAATTTCCCATAGAATTACGGTATAAACATAAAATTTGAAAATTCTCGCTTATAATTAAGTTTATTTTTATTGTCTGAATAAGTATTTCTGAGCTTCACTGCGTAAGGTGTCTTGTTTGGCAATTTATCATTTGGGCGTTTTATGTGCGGTTATTTAGTATAATATGCATTCGCAAGATATTTTGACTTCTATTAAACAGTAAGACTAGTTGTTTGTTTGTTTATTATATCGTTTCCGATATCTGTGTCAACGTTACAGTTACCACGTGCAAAGACCAAGTATGTATTCAAAATTTATAATCTTAATCGTATACTAAATTGTATACGTGACATCTAAATTAATTTAAATAAATTTCAAACTCTTGATTATCTCTCAAATGAAATAAATTGCTCAGTACAATTATATAGAACTATAAAAATATTCACTATTGATATAATTAAGGATTTTTTCAGTACTCTTTTTCAAATAGTACTGAAAAAATTCTTAAGTATATCAATAGTGAAAACTTTTATTTTTATTTTTATATTTATATTTCTTGTTTCTATTCTTCAGAAATGGATAATTCAAGAATATTAAGTCAAAGAGACAAGGAAAAATATGCTTGGAATGGGTATCTTTATGTTAAAGACAAGATTGATAAGAAAGGTTTAATTCAATTTTGGCAATGTGAAAATAAAAACAACAGGATGCAAAGGTAGAATCTGGACAAGTGTCAGTGATGGATCACTAATTTCTGAAAAACAGGAACACAGATGTAGCAGTTCTGGAAATGTTGCCAGAGTGATAACGCAAGAAGTAGTACAACCCAAAAAATTAGCGGATACGACAATGAGCAACCCATCACAAATCAGAACTCATGTTCTACAAAATGTTTCTTCTGCGGTAGAAGGAATGCTTCCAAATCATAGCAGTCTATGCAGAAATATTCAAAGAAGAAGATTAAAAAATTTAAAAGCCCCAATTAATCCTGATTCTAGGGAAACAATAATTATTCGTGAAGAATACTTAAATTACGAATTAAGTCCATCAGAATTTGAACGTTTTTTATTGGCTGATTCTGGATCAGAACAGGTCGACCCCATGATTTTTGGTCGTGAAAGCCATGCAGTGTGGAGCCAAAGTATGAATGAATTATTTAGGGTTGGCACATTTTTACTTTCTCCCCCTCTTTTTGCTCAAATTTTTGTTATTTTGGCTAGAAAGGATGGAGGTCCTGTTTTCCCTACTTTATATTGTTTATTACCTAATAAGACTCTTGAAACATATACAAAATTATTTCATATGATACTTGAAATGTGGCCATTACTAGATCCCGAAAATATAAATGTTGATTTTGAAATTGCCATTCATCAACCGCTACGTATAGTATTTACACAAGCTAACATAAATGGTTGCTTTTTTCATCTCGTACAAAATCTTCTTAAGCATTTATCTTCATGCAGTCTTTTAAGCATATATAATTCTGATGCGCAATTCGCTTTAAGTTCAAAAATGATCACTTCGCTTGCTTTCATTCCAGAAAAAGATATTATTTACGCTATTTCTGAACTTGAGAATCATTTATCCCATGAATTGGAACCAATTTTAGAATGGTTTACGAACACATACATAGGTCGTCTAAGGAATTACAGAACCAGGGCTCCACCGAATTTTTCCTCAAACGTTTGGTTTGTGTACCAAAGAACAATAAATGGAACCGATAGGACAAATAATTTTGCGGAAGCCTGTCATCGAAAACTGCAATTGAGCATTGGCAGTAGCGCAAGTAATCCAAATTTATGGATTTGTATAAATGGACTACAAAAAATTCAAAAAACATATGATGTTGATTATGAAAGCAGTAGCAGGTTTTCAACATGAGCACAAACGTAGACGTTACGATGAAGCGGACCTAAGAATTTTGAAAAAAGTTATTAATTATGATAGGGAAAATATAATTGAAAATTTACGTAGTATTGCATATAACTATAATATGAATTAATAAGTTCAAAAAAATTGTTTTGAATTTCATGTATTTTTTGTTTTAGTGTATATAAGTAACATTTGTAAATATGTTTATTAATTACAAAATAATATTAACCCCTTGACGTACCAATTAAAAATCAGAAAGCGGTCGTTTTTCTGCCAATTTTTTGGGCGAGAGTGATTTGCTGGAACAATTTCAAAATCAATTTTGGCACAATAAACAAAAGACGTAATTTTTCTTTATTTTAATACTGTGCAATTATACCTTTTCATTTTAAAATCATTTTCGGACCACTCTTTTTAACTATCTCTTTCTTAAACGATCCTACAAATTTTGATATATGATCTAAACGCAAATATATAATATAAATATTGATTAACTAGCTGACTCATTTTTTGTATGGGAAATTTCAATATAACTTCTATACAATTCGTAATTCTACACAATAAAAATAAACTTAATTATAAGTGAAATTTTTCAAATTTTATGTTTATACCTTTCTTTTAACTCATTTCTTAAAAAATATTATTTAAATTTCCTGGTAATAGATCAGAAGAATAGAATTCCATATTTGATCTTTTATTCCGTCGCCCATTTGGCAATCGCCCAGTTGTCGTGTACCCCATAGGAAATGCCCATGCAAGACCCATGCGGTCCAACATATGACTCACAAAACTCTACACATCCACTTCACCTACATCCGTGGCCTAAACTCCAACCTGAATAGTGTCCACTACAACCTACAGTCTACCAAACCTCACCTACTGTTCCTGGCAGAAACTCAAATCTCACCTCCCACCAGCACCACTTATCTCAACCTTACAAACTACTCACTCTTTACCAACTTTCGTCCTAAGGGTGGTGTCTGTGCATACATCTGCTCTGACATACTTTGCCAGAGAGCACCCAACCTAGAATCACCCACCTTTGACCTTCTTTGGTTGAAAATATCCCTTCCCCACTCAGTCCAATTCATCTGCTGTCTCTATT
This sequence comes from Typopeltis vanoorti, assembly GCF_054136105.1. Taxonomy (NCBI): domain Eukaryota; kingdom Metazoa; phylum Arthropoda; class Arachnida; order Uropygi; family Thelyphonidae; genus Typopeltis; species Typopeltis vanoorti. The sequence goes on along the minus strand of NC_143549.1, from coordinate 179,729,217 downwards.
GCTCCCCCAACACAACCAACCACCCTGAGCTCTTTAATTTCCTCTCCCTAAAAATCGACTTTCTCCAATCCCACTTTCCCAACAGCGAAATCATCCTCCTAGGAGATTCTAAAATCCACATCACTAATTGTCTTTCCTTCTCCAGCTGTACAGATCTTGCAGGCAGAGATGCTGAAACATTTGCCATCACTAACAACCGATACAACTTGTCCAGATGACAACCAGAATTCCAATAACCCAAACCACTCCCCAAACATTCCAGATCTCTTCCACACCAATGACCCCCTCCAAATGCACAATGAAAGTAGTGATCCCCTGGGGAATTCTGACCACAACCTAGTGCTCATCTCCCCATGCAACAACGTTTACACAGAAACCCCCCATAAAAGAGTAGTTTGCACTATAACAGTGCCAAGTGGGACACCTCTTCAACTTCTATGCTGCATTCCCATGGTTGGACTATTGCTTCCGGACTTCCAACCCAAACATATGCGCCGAGCTTATTACCAAAGTAATCCTCACCGGCATGAATACATACATTCCACATAGCACTCTGAACTGACATTCTCTAACGAAACCCTGGTTCTCCAAAAGATGTGCCAAGGCTGTAGAGATGAAACACCAGACATACCACAACTGGCTGAAATCAAGAACCTCATCCTCCTTCAAAGCTTACACTGAAGCCCGTAATAGAAGAAAAAAAAACAATCAACGCTTTTAAAACAGAGTTCGAAAGAGCAAAAAGCAGGAAACTAGCAGCCTGTCCAAAAGGAAGCCAAGCCTTTTGGTCTCTCGCCAAAGTAATTGGCCGTAACTTCTGTCCAACACTATTCCCACCCCTATCATACCCAGATGACTCTACTGCATCGTCACCCACAGAAAAAGCCAATCTTTTGGCTTCATACTTTGCTTCAAATGCATGCATAACCGATGGTAAATGTCTGTCAATCATTCCAGACACCCAACATACAATGCCCCTATATCCTTTTGCCAGGATGAGATCAGAAAAATTCTGTCCAAATTAGACACAAAAAAGTCTCCTGGCACTGATGGCATTCCCCCAGTTGTTCTGAAAGTTTGTGCTCCAGAACTGACCCCTATCCTATGTTACCTATATATACTCTCTTACTCCACTGAAACCAATCCCACAAACTGGAAATTGGCCTATATTCAACCCATTCCCAAAAAGGGTAACAAGCCACTGCCATCCAATTACCGTCCTATCTCGCTTACTTCAGTCCTGTCAAAAGTAATGGAAAAAATCAATTCCCAACTCCTACACTATCTTGAAGACACTCACCAAATAAATGACCGCCAGTATGGATTCTGCCACTGCCGATCAACAGGAGATCTACTCACATATGTCACCCATCTCTGGGCAAATGCTATGGAGAGGTTTGGTGAATCTCAAGTGGTTGCACTAGATATCTCCAAAGCCTTTGACCGGGTCTGGCACAAAGGCCTACTAAGCAAACTACCATCATTCAGTCTGACCCAGGACTTCTGTAGTTGGATTGCCAGCTTTCTGTCTGGACGCACACTGTGTGTGATGGTGGACAGCTCCCTATCCTCTCACCATTCAATTAACGCTGGGGTCCCAAAAAGTTCTGTCTTATCACCAACCCTCTTCCTGCTATATATCAATAACCTACTGCAATTGACCTCCAACGCAATACACAGTTTTGCAGACGACAGCACACTGCACTCCTCGCTTGCATTTGATAAGCCTTATTCACCTCCCTACAGAACATCAACCACCACCACCCTCAACTCCGATCTCCAAGCCGTCATACAATGGGGTTCAGATAACTTCATAAATTTCAACGCCAATAAAACCCAGTTGTTTACTATTTCCCATAAAAAAATAACTATTTTTCCCAGTATCCTTTTTGACGATACCCAAATTTCCAGACAGTCTGAGATCTTGCTTCTTGGAATCACCCTCACATCAAACCTCTCCTGCCATAAACATATCACAACCATTGCATCCTCAGCCTCAAAAAAACTAGAATTTCTCTTTCGCTCAAGACATTACTTCACCCTCGAACAGCTATTAACATTATACAAATCACAAATCCGCCCAGCTATTGAATACAGCTCCCACATATGGGGTGGGGCCCCTAAAATCTCTCTCAAAATGCTTGACTCAATACAGAGGAGAGCAATTAGACTTATCAATGATCCATCCCTTACCAACTCTCTCTCCCCACTTTCACACAGGCGTATGGTCTCTGCAATATGTATATTCTACACATATTTCCATGGGAAATGCTCATCTGAAATAACATCAATAATTCGTCCGCTCAGTACTAAGCTCATTGGAAAACTTGCAACTGCTGCACAACATCCCTTCACAGCACACCTAGATTCAAACAGAACAAGTTTCTTTTCCTCTTCCTTCATCCCTGCAACTGCTGCACTGTGGAACAGTCTCCCACCTTCTGTGTTTCCCAAGGAATGCAATTTAAAGTTAATCAAATCAAATGTAAACAAATTCCTCTTTTGCCAACCTACTGTCCATACACGGTACTAATGTACTATAGGTTGACCAACCAACCTCGTGTGTATGGGCTCAACATTAAAAAAAAAAAAGTTTAAGGATGAAAAAAAAAAGTCTGTGAAGAAAGCGAGTTATCTGTTTCTATAAGAGGATTTTTCCTCCTGGAAATTTGAGTTCTTCATCCTACAGAACAGAGAAACGTCGGAAAACACACGCATTTAATAAACAACATAAACTGAGCAAGTAGCTTTACGTGCTTTGCAGCACTTCCAATCAATCTTTAAAACAAAACAAACCTTAAGTACTCCGAATATAAGAGGTGATTGAAAATCGTTTTATTATTATGTAACACCTCCACAGGAGTTGTTACAAGACTCATCAAGGGAGGGCACCTACTTTACAACTCAATCCACCAACTACACCTACGCCCTATACACCCTACCACTAGTATTTCCACAAACAAACATCCATGCCTGCAGTGGGATTCGAACCCACAGCCTTTCGACTGGAAAGCGGATACGCTAACCACTTGGCCAACCAGGTCGGCATTTTCTTTAATAATATTGTCGTTTTTGTTACCACTTTTATTAGTTATTCAGAACTTCTGAAGGATATTTAATTCTCAACAATCTCAGCAGTAATGTCAACCTAGACATATTCAGTTGAAAGATGAAACACGTAATGATATTCGTAACATTTTGTTTTCTTTTGCTTCCTTTATAACCTAGCTTTCCATTTTAATCCAACTGGGCAGGAATTATTAGGGGATCATGAACAACGTAAAAAAGAATTATATTCTAAATTTGATCGAAAAAGCGTCATTTTAGTTTGATTGGGACAAATTTTTCAGAAACTTTTAATAAACTTAGAAACAACCGTATAATATAACAAATTTCGTCGAAATAGGTTGTGCAATGTAACTTGTGAATATGTCTGGGATTCTCCTCAGACATATTCACAAGGAGTTGAAAACAATGAAACTTGAGTAGTGTCTATGGAAGTGACCTTTATCAAACAATCTTCACTTGAGTTCGATAAGGCAACTGGAGCGATGCTCTTTTGTTGCAATGAGGTTCGAATCTTGTCTACAACTCGCATTCGCAGAAATGAATGAGGAATTCGTTGGGGTCATGTTGGTGGAGACCTTAATTTAAGATTTTCTTCGGGAATACATGCTATTAAACAATATTAAAAGTTTAATGATATGTTTATCGATTCGTGCTTCATCACATAGGGCGAGGTTCAATTGGACAAATCGGCTTAAATCCCACCTTGAGAACGGGAGAAACGTTCGCAAAAGCTTTCGCCTAAAGAGTTAATCAGTCGATTGTACACAAATGCACATCATGGTTTTAAGCGCGATAATTCTTGCTTCTTTAATTCTTGAGACCAAATTTTATATTGAGACTTTTGAAGGCATGGGGGAGATGATTTCCTCGAAAAAAAATTTAGTAACAAAATTCGCCGATAGGGAAAATTGTGGCGCTGGCAGAGCCGAAAACAAGTGGATAATTACATTAAAGGAAGATAAAATGGAATAATAACATTTCGACGCTTACACCGTCGAAATGTTAAAGCTGGAATTCACTCATTCCAGCTGGATAATGAACAATGTTTAATTCATCAGAATCAGGGTCCCCTGGACCACATACTCCATTTCCAATATGCTAACCTTCCTTGTGTACAACAAATTGCATCCGGTGTGCGACATGCTCTACAGCTGAGTGTAAAGCAGGGGTCGCCAAACTTCATTGACCGTCGACCCCATCAAGAGTTTCTTGACTTTTTATCGACCCCCTCTATTTTACTATTACGTAATTATAATAGGACAAGCAAACAAAGACGGTTATGTGAATTTTTAGATTGTTTATTTTATAGTTACAGTGTTTCTTGTAGGTATAATATAGTATATATTATTATATTGGCTTAACGTCAAAGGGATACGTCAAAGGGATACATCCTTCTTAACATTGCATATTTGATAGGAGGGATAAATAATATATAAAATATAAAATTTAATTTAGATAACAAAATAACAATAATACAATCTTCCTATAGGTATATATAGGATGTACAAAACTACCAGCCCTGCTCAACTCTTCAATATATTGAAGTTTAGTTCGTGAATGAATAACGATTGAATTATAATATGTATGTTGATGAATTTTAGAACATTAACGCTCACTTGTATGTCGATGCGCAAAAATGAGACTGGGATCGAATACGTGTAAGTATAAGTAAATAAGCAACCACGCACGTGTTGCAATCTCGTTCCCTCCGCGTCGCCGGGCGGGAACCACCAACATCCGTTTATTGGTAAATACGTCATTTTGGCCTACATGATTGGCCTCCGTAACTATTTTCATGATCTTGCTCCATCTTACAGGTCTTATTCATGTCACTGCTTCCACGATTCATCACGTACAATGATGTCTTATATTTTTCTATCGACCTCTAACAATGTTATATCGACCATTTTGGCGACCACTGGTGTAAGGAGTCGGATTGGATGTTCATAACAGCCCGTTTTATGTTCTCTTTCAAGACATGCAATTTGGGAACGCCATCAACATACACAACGGATTTCAAATACATTAAAGGAAGATAAATGGAATAATAACATTTCGACGGTGTAAGCGACAGCCGCGTCACTCATTCCAGCTGGATATGTGGCGAGTTACAATGATAATAAGAATAATAACAATTAACTAAAACAACAACTTGCGAGAGACACAGAAATTAATGTAGTGATTGAACTCACAGGAAGTAATGTTTTATTCATCAGAATCAGGGTCCCGCGGACCACATACACGATTTTCAATGTGTTGACCTTTCTTGTGTACAACAAATTGTATCCGGTGTGCGACGTGCTCTACAGCTGAGCGTAAGGAGTCGGATTGAATGTTCATAACAGCCCGTTTTATGTTTTCTTTCAAGACATGTAAGTTGGGAACGTCACCAACATACACAACGGATTTCAAATACCCCCACAGCCAAAAGAGAACATAACAGCCCGTTTTAGGTAAAAATCACATGGAGTGATTTTTACCTAAGTTTACTGCAAATATTTGACTGCTTTCGACTCCTCCAGCGCAAGAATTTCCCCTATCGGTGACTTTTGGTACTAAATCTTTTTTTTTTTTGCGGAATTCATCTCCCTATGCCTTTGAAAGTATCAATATAAAATGTGGTCTCATTCCGTGTATTAGTTTTAGTTACAGATACCTCCAAAGAGGGAAAGTGAATTTATGGCCACCCTGTACATTCTATCATGGGTCCATTGTGAAACCATTTTTAACTGATCGTTGATTATATTTTGGCTAGTTTGCTTGTATACAAGTGAATATCTCACGTGTTTTAATCGATATTTAACAAACTTGTCCGAATCATGAAAAAAATTGTTTTTTTTTATTTTATTTATTTATTATTTTTTTTTATACAGCCGAAGTAACTAAGACCATGAAGCCAGTACAAAAGGTATACGAAACTAATTGTAGAACTAATAAAGTCGCTTATTTTATTTTAAAATTAATGTGTATATCAGTATTAGTTATGTAGTCTTTGTGTCGGAATTCTCAAGAATATACAATCATTTGAAACGTGATGTTAATAAAATGCAAAGCGCTGCACAGTTGTATGTATGTAGTATTCTAATTTTGATTTTGGTATTGCGCACTATACAAGAAAATATATAGAATGCGCATGATCAGAATAATCACTGGCATTCTCTCGCTTCGCACTGTACATAACATTTGGTTTGCAATGGATCGATATGTTGTATTTCCATAGGGAACCAGGTGCCTGCTGCCATGCAATTAGTAGAAATTACTTCTGGTTTAGGAATTCGAGACATTAACATTAAAAAAAAAAAGAATGTTAGATAGTATCATGCTCTATTAGAATTGGAATTATTATTGGATGCTTTGAAAGATGCCGTTACAAACAAAATATGGTCGGTTGATTGAATAATTTTTAGTCTTAGTATTAAATCCGCTATGGGAAGCAAAACTTATGTAGTAGAAGCTTCATTAAAATTAAATAAATAAACAAAAGTAACCTTAGACGGTCTCGTACAGTCCTACACAATAAAAGTATAACTTAAAACAACTGAGGCACAATAAAAATACTGTTCCTGAAAGAGAGAGAGAGAGAGAGAGACTAGACAGCAGCATCAGACGATGTGTGAATGGTCTGCGGTAGTAATTTTAAATCTACTCATAATAATCACTATAACAAGATATTAGTAGACTAAATTAAAATTTCTTTGAGTTGATAAATAGTTGTTATTTAGCATATCTCATTTAACTTTTGAGTTACTGTGAATTTAGTTATTAAATCTAATCATTTGTAGAATACAAACGTATTCCGAAAACCAAAACAAAATAGGTGGGGTGATGATCGGAGACAATAACGAAAATGGTCGTTTTTTCGCAATAGTATTTTTGATAGCGGCATCATTCATTATCACGCCACTGAAAATCTACAGTCAATTTTAGATACGTTTCGCAAAATCGCGAAAGATTTAATGCTAATTTTATTGGTCCTTCTGTACCTGGTCTAGCAAATAACACATATACTATGGTTGAAAGGATATTAATGAAATCTGACATGGCGTATGAAATGGGAATCTTTTTTTTTATTATTTGATGAGTTATTTCATATTATTGTTTCAGTTAAATCAGTTTTACTGCCAAAAAGAAGGAATACGGTTTTAATAAATTCATTCTGGCTGAATGAATTTAATGAAATTTGATATTCTAAATCGCTACTAAAATTTGTGAACTCGCATTCAATCAAGCTGACCTTTTAACTGACAAAATTAGGTTTATCTGAAACAATACAAAATTTTAATTTGTTACAGATAGCAATAACAAATAAATTGTACATATACTAAAAGAGCAGAGGAAAGGGAACATATATAAGTGCATTTAGTTTATAATAACGAATGACGTCACTATAAAATAATGCGTTTGAGAAACGTGTCTTTTTTTTTCCTTTTTTTTTTTTTTTTTTGTTAAATTTTATGAATGTCTGCAGTCAGTTTCATGTTTGGTTTATGCATTTCAGACTGTTTATCTACACTTAGTAAGAACGGAAATTTTTATCTTTTGCCTTATTTCGTCATCCGTCATATATATATATATATATATATATGAATTTGTATCCAAAGGAAAAAAATATTGAAATGAAATAATGTGCCTTAAACTGCATACAGTATAATGTACAGATCATCAAGTGTAATATGCATTAATTGTAAATATGTAAATACTCTGTACGATGAAAATTGAAAAATTGTTATTTTATACATAATGTGTAAACATGCAAAAAAAAATCTGTAATAATCATATGTACGTAATTTATCTGAGACATTATCATATTATTATTATCCATTATTCAAAAATTCCGTTTAATCTTCATTGTAAGTATTAGAAGAACACGTATTATAAATATAGATACAAAAAAGTATTATTATCAAAATTTTAATTCAAATGTAATGTAGAAAATTAATCACATACGCAGCACTTGGTGCTGAATTTTGTAAAAATTACAAGCTGGAATGTCACAAAAGACGATTATTGTAATTGTGTAAATATTTCAGAAATCAATTAAAATATATATATATATCCTGTATTATGAGCAACTACAGTTGCTCAAGGGAAGAAAGGTGAGTAATGAAGTGCATCAAATGCCTGAAGGATTTATCGTCCGACGGAAATCATATAACCTGTAGGAAATGCAGTAGGATTCTACACTTTACATGTGCCAGCATTTCAGAAACAAACCTATACGTAAATCCAATGCAACACGCGAGGAATGGAAGTGCCTACTCTGTAGGAAGAACAAAGAAACGGACCTCAGGCAGCCATCTACGACGCAACCGAATATACCGGAGGCAAAATCAGACGACGAACTGAACAGACAAAAAAAATACAGGTAAGTCCTATAATTTGAAACTCCTTAAATATACTAATAGAAAACGGTCTAGACTATAAAAGCCAGCTTAGTAGATCTTGTACAAGAACTCTTTGACGAACAAATAAGAAATAATAATAATAACAAAAAAAAAAAAAATCTAGCGAATATGAAGATTTGGTCAAACATAATAATTTAGCAGTGATAGAAGTGTTGCAAACGGTAAAGGCATTAAAATCAGCATTAACGCACTAACTACAGGCAACATAATTTGATGAAAGAGACATCCGAACTCGTCAAAAACTTGATTCTCTAAAACTACAATATGAACGTTTAAATCAGCAACAACATAAAATATATCTTGTCATAAATGGTCTTCCTGAAACTGCACCTACAGGAAACCTCAGTGACGTAGTCTTAAAATTAGGCCATGCAATTGATATCCCCCTACAGCTTAACGACATTCTGACATTCAGACAGACGGTAATCAGATTCCTGGGAAGATCAAAAAACAAGGCCTGCCACTACCTGCACCAGTCATAGTTCGTCTTACAAGCAAGTCCACAAGAGACAATCTCATAAAAGGCAGCAGACAGAAAAAACGGTTAAAAAACAATTGGCAAGACAATGCACCAATCTTTCTATCCGAATATTTAACACCATTCAACCAGAATAATCTGTTGTACCAAGCAAGAAAAGCAAAAACAGAAAAAATTACAAATTTTGTGGATCAGAGATACCAAGATATTCTTGAGGAAGTCACAAACTTCAAAGCTGATACAAATTAAAAGCTTAGAAGACATAGAAAGGCTGCCATAGTGAGAAAAAAAAAGTCTCCTAATTTGTTCAAAAAGAAGACCACAATAAAAATGAATGTGAACCATCAAGACAGATTCAATAACACCAGAATATATCGGCAATTTCACTTTTATCAGACCTTTCATATCATTCATTTGACCTCTCAAACATCAGCTTACTTCCAACACAGCAATCAATAATAATAATAAAATAACTAACCGTGTCATCCTCAGATAAGCTTCGAGGATGCAAGCTGAGACATTACATCTCAACCGAGATCAACAGAAAGAAAATATATTATATATTTATTATATTGAAGTGCTGTAGTTACAGCGCTTAAATAAATTAAAAGCAAAAAATTGTAAAATATATATAACTTATTGTTATACTATAAATGCTGTTAAAAATATAATCTTATCCAATTGCAAACAATAAATTACCATCTATAGTAACTATTATTAACACATTATACAAAAACGGAAAATTTGTATGAAAGTCACTGTTAAAAAAAAAAAACCTAGAACAACATATCAATATGCAGTCATATTTTAATAATAAAAATCACTGAATTAAAAAATATATTATTATTATTATTATTATTATTATTATTATTATATGCATGTAATTTTTAGAATTTTAAATTTGTAATTTTGTAATTTCTATAATTTTATAATGTAATTATTATATGTATGGAAGACATAATAAAATGTTAAAAAAAATTATTGTTATTATTTGTTCCTCGGTAATTTCACTGAACGCCGAGCTGATTTGGCACGTATTGACATTTCAGTTAAAGTTTCTTGTATTATATTATTTCTCCCCCCCCTTTTGAAGGACGCTCATGTCTTTTTTTTTATCTTTTTAAACCACGACAGCTACCATAATTAAAATTATTCAATGACATTAATTACTTCATTTGACAGTTTTAGTTGTGCAACTATGCATTTAAATCAGTAGTTTCAATGCGCAAATATGAGCTGGCAATATGAGAAATCAGTAGGTTTCCCCATCCCCCCTTCCTGATTGATACGACACAGCAGAGTGCACACACAATCATCATACATAAATATGAAAAAGTAAGGCATTTGATACTGAAAAATTAGATAACCAGTTGTATTGTTACAGCGTTTCCCAAAGTGTTAGGGGAAAATTATTGTACTTGAGAAAGTATGCAAATTCAAATATACACCATACGAACTGTCAATAAATAATCAGAATAAAATAAAATAAATATATAAAAGATTAAAAAAAACGATAAAAATTAATAAACCGAACATTAGAAACGTCTACCTATTGCTTATTCATCTTTAATAACATGTTCATGCTCATATAGAAAAAATACCCTTAGTCTGGGCTTTACTTAAGTATGAATAAATGCTATTACAAATCTATTAAATTTGACAAATTACGTAACATACGTGTGTGTGCTAACTATATTACTGCCGAATATTAAATTATTTATAAACCAGCTTACCTGCTGTTTCCGGAGGGAGGGGGGGGACAAAAAAAAATTCTTATTTTCATTTTTATTCTGAATTCGGTTGCAAATAATATAGATTTGATAGATAATCGTAACATTATTGACTTGCATTTTATTTCTACATTCGAATTCATTTTAGAGTGATAAAAAAAATTTGATTTTGTTATAATCAATTTTAAATAAAAAAAATAATAAAGGTGTAAACAATAGTAGTGTTCATTGGACGATGTAAGAAATTCCAAACTATAATAGTTGGTAGAATGGAATGGAAGAATTATCCTGAAAATCTCTATAATGGCGACGAACTTGATGTTGATATCAGCATAGAAAATCAAAATGAAAATAATCTAGGACCCCCAATAACGTGAGAAGAATTTGATAAAGCACTGTCCGAAATGAGTAAGGGAAAAAGTCCAGGTGTAGACAGTTTTCCTATAGAACTGCTAGAAAATCTAGGTGATGAGACAAAAACCTTACTCTATCAATTAATAGCCCAAATCTATGATAGAGGAGAAATACCAAAGGAGTTTATGAAATCAACCATAATACCAATACCAAAAAAGAATAATGCAAACAAATGCAGCCAATTTAGAACAATAGCTTTAATCCCACATGTTAGCAAAATTCTGTTAAAAACTATTCAAAATAGAATTTATTCAAAAATAGATTGTCTATTGGATGAAGACCAATTTGGATTCAGAAAGAATAAAGGAACAAGAGAGGCAATACTGTTGAAGAACAATAATAGAGAGAAGATTAGACCTTAGTCAAAATACTTACATTTACTTCCTTGATTTAGAGAAAGCGTTTGATAAAGTAAACCAGCAAATACTCCTAAATTGTCTAACTAATATCGGCATAGATTTGAGGGATAGGAAAATAATTTATCAAATTTAACAAAATAAAAATGGACTGATTAAAATCAATGATAAGGAGAAAATAATAAATGTCAGGAGTGGAGTAAGACAAGGATGTATACTTTCACCACTTTTATTTAATTTATATATTGAAAAGGCCATTCAGGAAACTAATGATAAAATAAATAGTGGCATAAAGATAAATGGTGAGCAAGTCATGTGTATAAGATTTGCTGATGACATAGCCCTTGTAGCAGAAAACAGAACGTTAAAAACAATGCTAGAATTACTAAATAATAACCTTGAAAAATATAAAATGAAAATCAACACAGATAAGACTAAAATAATTGTTACAGGCAAAACCCCTATCAATACAGAGCATATAGACATCAACGAAGAACAAATAAAACAAGTGAAAAGCTTTAAATATTTAGGTAGCCTAATAACAGAAGATGGCAGAACAAGAGAAGACATAAGATCAAGAATAGACAAAGTAAAAGTCCAATTCTATAAGATGAAAAGCATTTTAACAGGAAACCTCAACCTACAATTGAAAAAAAAAATAGTAAAGACATTGATACGGAGCATTGCACTGTATGGATGTGAAACCTGGATTCTAGGCAGAGAAGATGTAAGAAGATTGGAGGCTTTTGAAATGTGGTGCTGGCGTCCCATGAACAAAATAAAATGGACAGAAAAAAAATCAAACCAACAAGTCCTGAGAGAGATAAACGAAATAAAACTCTAATAAAATCGATCAAAATTAGAAGGGATAGGTGGTTTGGACATATACTTCGACATGATAGACTTGTGAAAAGAATAACTGAAGGCAAAATAGAGGGGAAAAGAAGAAGAGGCAGACCAAGGAAAAGCTTTCTTGACCAAGTCAAAGACAGCACGGGTTTGAGGAGTTACCAGGAGGTTAAGAAGAAAGCCAATGACAGAGCGGAATGGAGGGAAATTGCTGCTGAGCTACCAGTCCCAAGACTGATTCAACTGATGATGAATAGTTGGTATGATTTTTCACCATTTTTGCTTTTGTTGTTGTCTTATGCACACACACACACACACACACATTAAGCTGAAAATTGTATTGCGACAGCACTATATTTAAAAGCAACCTAAATAGTATAACCTAATAAGTTAAGTAGATTGGGCTATTCCTTCCTCAGTATGATCACTAGTGCATGAATCGTTGTTGGATTCACTGGATTTGGTCAGAGCCGTATTTATGCACAGGCATACGAGGCTCTCTAGCTGTGGGGACCCGAAAAATTATGGTCCATTTAACGGTCCCAAACAATGAGGAAGGGGCCCCTGGAGCACTCTTGCGCCTCGGAAAAATTGTAAATACGGTCCTGGGTTTGGCCCATGACAGACGTTGCATTCATCCCAAAAGTGTTCTGTTGAACTAAGATCGGAACAGTGTGCACGGAAGTTCACGCTCTTCGTCACTCTTTTTCTTAAACCATGTTGCAACATTACCTGAAATATTACGCAGTATACATACACTGTAGTGCTGTGACAGATATAGATGTTCCGCAAAATTTCCAAAAAGTTGCATATTCTTCGACATTCATCCTTCTAAGGCCTAAGCATTACAATCGTTTGCCTCTTACTACAGTAGAGGCCACGTGTGATTGGACGATTATACATATCAGTATGTTCCATTCCAAAACAAAGGGAGGGGTGATAATTATTTCAAAGGTGTGTCTTTATATCAATAATACAAGAAATAAGTTATTTATAATATTATATTAATTAATATTAATAATATAATTACATAAAAATTATATATAGTTTGCTCGTAAATTTATAAATTGTGCATCAACTAATATTTTCATATTTCAATTTTTTAAGAAATTAATTTTAATTGTTTCTATTTAATGTTTTTTTAAAGGTAATATTATCCCGATTTTTAACTAATTCAAAACTTGCCGTTTGCGTTTAACACCTCATTAAGAAGGGCACTGAAGAGTAGCAATACGAAATGCATGTTCTACCATTAACCTACAAAAATAAAAAATATATATAAAAAATCACTGCAATTATCCATTTATAAACATGACAGATGCAAACCAGTTACAATTCTAAACATTTACAAGTACGACATATCATTTCATAAGCAGAGAATGATTATGATTGTTCGGAATTACGGGCCGAAGCAGTTAGGGCTGTGACGCCTAGTATTAATATGTCGGTAAATTGTGTGTGTTCTTTTTCATCCCGCAAAACAGCCAAAGCCAAAGAAAACTGCTATTTTCGTATATTTTAATAAGCGGTGCTGCTAACTACCGTTACATCATTATGGTAAACGTAGAAATCGATGACATTCTATACGCTGGTGACGTCACATTCAAGTATTAAAATATTAATTAAATACTTATTATTATTATGTGACACCGCCAAAGAGTCCAAAGACTCATCGAGGGAGAGTGTGCCAACAGCATCAAACGATTAACTCTTCCAACTACTAACCGCGTTCAAACTTGCTTAACTTTTTGCGTGAGCCATTAGTAGTAGAGGCTCTACCAATCGACCAACCTTTGCTGGCTGTACATATCATAGCACTTATAAAACTTGATCGCTGTAATTTGCAGTACTTTGCCATAGTTATCGCGATTTTAGTCATTTGCAATACGAGTGTATTATAATACCGTCCCTTATTACAGTAACAGTAGCCGCTGGTGCCCATTGTACCACTAGTTTTGTGATAATCTAAAACACGAGACTAAAGAGGCTAATGATGCCCATTAACTTCTTTGCGCCACAGAGAACGTACAGTATAAAGGTGTGCGATTAATTTAACACGCGCGAATCTCATTAGCGGATGGCTGGGTTTTCTGTCCTGGAAACCCCGATTCTTTTATACACCAAGAGAAAACAGATATACGGACTAGGAAAATACACAGAGTTATATCTTAACTGTAAAAGTGGCCTAATACCGCCCAAGCCGCATGGCTACATGGCTGGATTTAAGCCTAAGTTAGACAAACTATAGCTTACGACATCACATCATTAAAAAGCCCCAGAAAAGTTATTAAAGAGGAGGGGAATCTTAAAAATTATGGCACAAGACCAATCTTAAACCGATTGTTCATCAGTATATTCATAAACAATAACAATAATAACCCACAAAATGTTATGAAGAGTATCTTAAGCATAAGCATATGAGCTCTAGTAGTTCTAGCATTGAGCTGTTACACATGACGTTCTGAGATAAAAGAACGTTGTTACCAATGAGAGTTCAAATGACAATTCTCAGGTCAAAGAATTCACAAAGCTTCAAGAAGTGAGATGAGCAAATTCTAAGATCAGATCAAGTGGCTAAATGTGACATTACGATTGGACAAATTTCATAAGCCTTCCAACTTGGACTACATTTTGTAATATTAAAAGCAGTTGTTATAAGGCGAACCATTGTTTATCAACGAGAACAGCCCTGCGTAATGGTATATTTCATAGCCCTTATGCAAGCTTCCATACCAAACCATTGCTCATCCTGCATAAGAATTTCCAAATAGTGGTTGTACGCAAAGCTTTTTATCCTATAATTCCACAGCGATTTCCTAGGTAATCAGAGAGATTTCACGAATAAACTTCAACTCACAAACCTCTGTTCATGAACGTTGCTTTTACATTATTTTAGTGCAGTAACTCTGGGCTTTGTAGGAATAATATAACAGACTGCTGAATATATATCTTCACTAACTGTTTTTATTGAATATGTGAGTCTTGGCGTCTGACAAATTTCTATTGGATGAGGTATTGTGGTGGGTGAGGTTAGCTGGGATTAGCTGTATGGTAAGGTATTGAATTTTCGTTAACATGACTAAGACTATAGCATTCTATTGTTTCATGAGTACCCCTTGCACACTAAGGGGTACTCATGAAAACGTTTCCAAACACTAATCGATGCATATAAACTTCGTCTGAACAAAGACGCATATAATATAAGCATCTTTGTTCAATAATACATGCTTTGTTCATATAATATATGCTTCTTTCTTCTTTGTTTGGATGGATGTATATGATATATGCGTCCATCCAAACGTTGAAACGTCCTTCTTTGTCCAAATTCTATATCTGAAGAGTGTGTCTATTTGTATATATGAATGTGTGAATTAATGAGATAATCACAAACATCCATGTCCAATGTAGAATTCCAACAATATGGCAGCCTATTGGCTGGAGAGTAGATGCGCTGACCACTCATGCAAGCAGGGAGAGAGAGAGAGAGAGAGATGTTTGAGAATATATATGCACTGAACAGAAATGATCATGTATTAAATACAAGACTGTGTGTGTGTGTGTGTGTGTGTGTGTGTGTGTGTGTGTGTGTGTGTGTTGAAATAAGATTAAATATTTAGGCTAGAGTTCATTCTCGCTTTTTTTCCCACGAGCTTCTTTTTTTTTTTTTTTTATATCGGTCTTATTTATGAAGGGTTGTATATCTATTGTATTTAGTATTATGGATGGGATAAATATTATATAATCCGGAAACCACGCTCTGGAGACCAACATGGAACTTTTTTGTAAGCCAATTCAGGCTTCCAGAAGAGCAGGGTAGCTGGCGGTTTCACCCCAGAATTCATTGACACCTAAAAACGTTCACAAATACCTACCGGAATTAATTTGGAATCTCTATCGTTAATTTTAGAGGTGTGCCAACAGACTCGCGCATACATTGTACTTTCAGCAGAGAAAGAGACTCACAAATAAATAATAAAATAATGTTTGCTCCCTTTATTTTGTAAAAGGAGCAAGCAGACCTCTTTTAGTAGTAACTTTTGGCAACTGGTTCACCTTTATTCATCACCTGTAGTTAAGTTCAGAGATACCTGTTATTTAAGAATCAGGGCAAAAGAGGATGGCAGATGACTATCAGCATGTCTCCTAAATCATAAACTGTATTATCATCTAAAATAGTGTGAGCTCTATAGTTGATTTTCAGAGTTTCTGAGAGAATAACCCTACTTGACCCTGTTAAAGTTCTACTAAACGAGAAAGAACCTGAAGAAGGGAAAAAAAAAAATAGCAAAAGTTTCTCTATTCTACGACTGGAACTAAACTTTTAATTCTAGTTTTTTTCTTCTTCTTTTTCCTATCTAATACGAAGAACTAGAAACATAGACAGAAGGTTGCAAAGGCACCTTTAATCATACATTATAGTTAAAAAAATAATGAGCTGCGTAAGATATTCTGTTGCGCCTAGTGAATCCCAATACTTAATTTTAGTCCTCTTCTTATGTATAACAAGTATTAGCTTTACTTGGATGTGATCAAATTACTATCGCTTGCCAAATTACATTAAAAAGAACAATAATTGCTAATTGCCTCCGTACGACAATTGGAAGAACGACGGTACGTTGCACCATTCGATTAGAAAAGGCCTAAGTTCGATTTTCGTCGTGACAGGAGAATCTTTATATGAACTTTTTCAATTGAAGGTGAATTAGCCGATCTCATACGGAGGTAGGAGGGGATTTTCTCCCTGAAACTCGGGTTTTTCATCTCGCATACAGACAAATCGGCCATTCAGAACACACGCAACTTACAGACAAAAATACTAGTTGTGGTGGTGGTGGTGGGCAGTGGATGGCGCTAATGTGGTTGATTGGTAGTAGAGGTTCGGTGTAGTGGTGGAGACGGAGAGTTGTACAATAGGTGTCCCGCGATGAGTCTTCGGACTCCTTGGAGGTGTCACGAATAATAATAATTCTTCCTACTTCTTAAAATGCGTTATCGTTTAGTAAATTCACACCAGAATTTACCACGTTTTGAACTTTATTAGACTATTATATATTGTGATGGTTAGTGTAGCATCTCAGTAGCATTTATGACTCTGAGTCTTAAAAAGAGAGCCCATTATGAGCTCCTATGTAGTCAATGACTACTAAAAGAACTTTTTCTGCCCTTTTTTTTTGCAGGAATGTTTCCTCCTTGAAGAAACTTGAGATTTGTATCGCACAGCGCGAAATAATCGACAACAGAACATAAAATGCTATAGTTCTTTCTATAAATCAATACCATTTGGGATTAGGAACATCACCTCAGCGATAGTTAGAGAAAGGCCCAGTGCCTAATGATTTCCAGAAAAAGAAGCGTAAACGATTAAAAGAATGAGGCATCTACTTCTCTTGGAATGTGAAAAGAAATCGAAAGATATGTTGGATTTTGAAATCTTTCAAAGTGTGTGTGTGTGTGTGTGTGTGTGTGTGTGTGTGTGTGTGTGTGTGTGTGTGTGTGTGTGTGTGTGTGTGTGTGTGTGTGTGTGTGTGTGTGTGTGTGTGTGTGTGTGTGTGTGTGTGTGTGTGTAGCAATGCAGAAATTACCTTTACTTTCACAGTACTAGACAGTCAGAAAATAGATCATTATTATTTTATCTAGTCGCAGACTTGAGAATCATTTTTAAGGTCTTTTTTCCAGCCGTTTTCCTAATTATTCGATTTTTGACACATTAGGGCTAATCGATCTCGCCTAATACCCTTTGGGAATTAAAAGGAATTAGACGAATCATTTATTCTCAATTTATTTTGTAATCTTTTACATGATTATAAAATGATAAAGTTGTAAATGAAACTGGTTTTAAATAACTTAAAAATGCAGTCGATTTAGAATAATATAGTAATTACCGCTTAGGAAATTGGCATCATCATCTCAATGGTGTAGAATTCTGTGCTACAACTGCATCAAAGTCAACAATCTAAAGCAGTTGAAATAACCATTTAAATAATTGGTTTGTTCTGATATTGTTATGTAGTTGTTTATAACATTGTTATCACGTGAAAATAAAATTCACGTTGGAAGTTTTTTCCACTTGGCTAGACTATAATAAATTTAGTTTAATCCTTCCTTTATCCAAGTGTAAATTGTAAAGTGAAATGGTACAATATTAGAGTGATGTAATAATCCAAGAGAACAACTGGTGCAGCACACTTACAATGTTCTCTCAATATCTTACCCAAACGTCAGATAGAACCAGAAGCCTCCATGGTTTGCTCGGTATAGACAAAGCCCTTTGATTGGAAAGATCTTGGTTCGAATCCCATCTATGGTGCATAGAACTTTTCTTTTCAGTTGATAGAGAATTAGTTATTTTTTTAAGAAGGTATCAAGGTTTTTCCCTCATGGTAATTCGGGATTTTCATTTCTAAAACAGACAAACCGGCTAGAAGAACAGGTGCAATTTATAGCCATAACACACAATGCAGACGGGATTAATTGTCCTCTTATAATACGAAAAGCCTTAGACGAAAAGGAAAATTGGCAGTTAGCGGCAAAAATGCCCTATCGTAGACCCGATGGTTTAGAGACTGAGATTTTTAATCTTAAGAAAGAAATCTGAAATTGCGCACGATGTTAATGTCTATGAATTTGATGTAGATGGCACTGAAACATTTGTTGAATCAATAAGGGAGAACCATTAACAAATGAAGAATACAGGAATTGACAGGTGACAACAAATGACAAGAAACTGAAAGTTCCAGATCTTTGAAATGGAAAGGACTTGTTTCAGTCAAGGAAGGCTGATTCAACGATAAATCATGCATTAGAGGTGCTAGTAGAAAATGAACTGGACTTTGAACAGAATAGTACACAACATTTACATGCACGATATTAATCAACTACCTCTCAAAGGTAAGATCTTCCAATACGCAGACGATACAGCTATAATATCCATCCATAATAACGCAAGCATAGTCCAAACAAATATGCAACATGACGTAAATCTGCTCATAGACTAGCTCACCAAAAACTCCATATGCTTAAACTCAGAAAAGATAAAATTAATGATATTCAGAAATCCACTCACTCGACCAGTTGATAACAAATATATAACCATCCAACATCCACTCTCCAACAGAAAAAACACACAGAACAGTAAAACCACTATAATCACTCAGGTTGAAACAATACTTGCCTCCTTAGCGCAATTGGAAGAACGACGGTACATTGCACCCTTCGATTGGAATAGGTGTAATTTCGATTCTCGTCGCGACTGGAGGAATCTTTATCTGGACGATTTCAATCGAACGTGAGTTAGCCGATCTCATACGGAGGTAACAGGGTTTTTTCTCCCACATACAGACACATCGGCCCTTCAGAACACACTCAATTTACAGACAAAAAATACTAGTTGTGGTGGCGGTGGAGGTGGGCGATAGATGCCGTTGATGGAGATGATTCGTAGTAGAGGTCCGGTGTAGTGATTGAAACAGTTGTAGGTGTCCTCCCACGATGAGCCTTCGGACTCCTTGGAGGTATCAGGAATAATAATAATACGATACCTTGGAATTTACTGCGATGCAAATATGAACTGGAATAGCCACATAAACCATCTACACATCAAACTCCGAATAATAAGTGGCAAACTCTACAGGTTAAAAGACATAGTTCCCATAAGCCTAAAAAACACTAATATACAAAGCACTATGCCAATATATACTAAGATACGCTATAACAACATACGCTTTCTGTGCACCCTACAAATTAAATAGATTAATGTCTTTACAGTACAAAATGATAAAACTGATCTTTTGGGAACAAAGAGACAATGACGACTTTATATAGACTGCAATGTCAGAACACAAAATACTGACAGCAAAACACTTATGTCACTATGCAGCTTTGCTAAAACATTATTTCGATGCCAACTACAGGACAGTCAGAAATACATACCGTATAACAAGACCTCAGACAACTAATTATATTACATATAAATATCTTCGGAAAGGCCACACGAAACTTCTATATCCCAGACATGTTAAACAAATTACCTTTTGAATACAAAAACCTTACAAACTACAATAGCCTGAAAAGAGCTCTAAGGACATACTATGAACACGAAACACGCCCCCAAAATACCATACAAACGCAATGAAACACAATATATTCGTTCAGGCTTTCAGTTCAGCGACGCATCAAGATATTCCAAGTTGTCGAGTCCAAGTGCGTGCGTATATGCGTGTGCGTGCGAATTTCTCAATCAACGGCTGCAGTGGAAATCA
This sequence comes from Typopeltis vanoorti, assembly GCF_054136105.1. NCBI lineage: Eukaryota > Metazoa > Arthropoda > Arachnida > Uropygi > Thelyphonidae > Typopeltis > Typopeltis vanoorti. Next base: position 179,708,658 of record NC_143549.1, on the reverse strand, counting down.
AGCCAATTAAACATAGATTTGATTTTATAGCTTCAAAACCAATAAATAATAACTGGGGTCATCGTCAGATAAGCTCACAAATAAGCTTCAAGGATGAAAGCTGAGAAAATACATCTCATCTCATCCAAGATAAAAAAAAAAGAAAGAAAGAAAGAAAGAAAGAAAAATAAATAAATAAATATTTTTTTTTTAAATAAATGTATCATATGTAATCAAATGCATGTAATGTACGTATCACATCTAAACAAATGTATGTAATGTTGTATCATATGTAATGATAAGTATGTAATGTACGTATCATATGTTATAAATTATTATAATTATTATTGCGAAAAAAAAAGTATTACCAGAATACATGAATGTATCAAATGTAAAGAAATGTATGTAATGTTGTATCATACGTAAACAAATGTAAGTAATGTTGTTTCATATGTAAACAAATGTATGTAATGTTGTATCATACGTAATCAAAACTATGTAATATATGTATCATATGTAATAAATTATTATTATTATTTAAAAAAAAAAATATATATATATATATATATATATATATTATTACATTATACAGGGGAAAAAAAAAGAAAAAAAATCTGTACGAATTTCATTGTTACAAAAAAAAAAAAAGACAAAATTAAACCTGTTGTAAATAGGTAATCTTATGTTGCAAATATGTAATCACAATATTAATCATAATTTTAATTTTAAAAAAAAGGATTGCATTTTTTTATGTATAATATGTAATAAAAATTATTATTATTAAAAGAGACCTTCAAGGAGCTAGAGACTCATCAAGCGTGGTCGCATATCACCCTCTTCACTTCATGAATTCTCTTAAATTCATTCATGCTATTGGCACTCACAACCTACAAATACAAGCCACATCAGTCTTCCGCTCTATGAGAGAAAAATCTACCTCTCACATCTTTCTTGACTGCATTCGTGGATGACCTCTCCTTCACTCCCACCCTCCATAAAGTGAAAAATTCCATTTACTTGTATCCCGTGATACATTCAAACGTTTGTGGGATTTTCATTTGTGGGACTATCACCCCTCTTTCTTCTGCTACCTTCTGCAGTCAACATATTCTAAATCTCCCATCATAATCTACATTCCTTAACACTTTCTTTGCATCCTCTCCACTGTATCTGCATCAGCTCGGAAACCATGAGACCAGGTCTCTGCACAATAAACCAGATGAGGTATCAAAGCCTTGTAAAGAGGAAAAATGACTTCATTTTTTTTTTCAGGTCACTCCTCGTTCATTGATAGTAAATCCAAGCTTTGAATGAACAAGTGCTTTTCAAGAGAGAGAAAGAGAGAGAGAGAGAGAGAGAGAGCTGCCGCCATTTTGTGGCCCTTAACTTAACACTGACGTTGTTGTTATTGTTGTTTGAAATAGTGCATGTTCTGCCATAGATTTTTTTAGATGCATAATTAAAAAAAAACTAATTTCTAGAAGGAAAACCGCTACTTACCCAAGGCAGAGATCGACTATCTCGGGAAATGGCTGAAGAAAGGCTTAGTAAAGGACCCCCCCCCTCTAGTCAGTGGCTAGAGGGAACTTTTACTAAGCCTTTCTTCAATGGCATTTCCTCAGGGCTATACAGACACATGACCTCAAGCTATTAGCAAAATAAACGTTTCAGGAGTAGATTATGACAACCAAGTGCACCATCTTGTGTCCGTAAGCCCTAACAGGTGTACGTTACATCTGAAATAGTGCAAGTTCTACGGTCGATATTTTCAGCTGCGACATTTAAAAAAAATTGAATCTCCATGAGGAAAAAATCCTATTTACATGCCTAAGATTGATTAACGTGATAACTGGGAGATGAATGGTCTACAGAGAGTTCCTCTAGTCAACGTCTAGAATTGATTCTCTAATGATTTTTCTTCGAATGGTTAATCACTAATGGAGTAAACATCATTCTAACAGGTAAAGGTCACTTTAATTTAAAAAATAACATTTTGAATTTTATTTTTAATTTTTTAAATTTTAAAAATTTAGATTATTATCTGAAAAAAATGCTATTGTCTGAAAAATTGTGATTTTTACCATTTAAACTCCGATTGGTGGTAGCTATTTGTTATATTATCCTCTCTATATGCATATGAAAATCATTATCGCCTTGAGCCAACTCTCTGTGACTTCTAAGGGTTAAGATGGGCTTCCTCCTGTTTTCAAAAGTTACGTTTTCCCTACTCCTTTTCTGGAAAGAAAAACGTTAGCAAAGTTTTTTTTTAATTTTTTTTAAATGTCTTCAAATGCAAAAAAAAACAAAAACTCTGGTTTCGAATGCTTGTTGTTATCTAATTGGAAGTATTACTTCCAATAGTGCTTGTTGTTGATGGACATTTTCTTTAGCGTCTTCCATTATATTTCAGTGCAGCTGTGTTTATGATTCAACATTTATCCATGAGTTATTAATTGTTTGCTGCCTCAGTTTCACACAATGTTTTTGGGAAGTAATAGTGAAGTTGGAATATGCAACATTTCCTGCCATTTCGATATAAGACTGAAGAACTGACATGCAATTAAGAAGTTATTAGTTAGCCAGATTGGATTTATACTTAGTCTTTCCACCTCAAAGGGACATTTTATAGAGGCACCAAAGTAATGGAGGCAATGTTGCTGCATGTAGAAGCTTTTGCGTTTCTCATAGCAGTTTTGGGCAGGATAGGTGCAACACATTTAAAGTAAACTAAATTATTCTAGCATTGTCATACTTTTTCATAAATATATTTATCTTCCGAGTTAATAAAAATTTTAGTGGTGTGTTCTTCTTTTTTCGAGTTGTGAGAGGGAGTTTTCGAAATATGTGTGAAGATGTTAGAAATATATACGTTAGATTGAGTTTATCTAGAAAAAATAAAGTAGGAAAGCAAGAAAACTGCAAATGTCCTTTATTCCCAGTAAGGTGTAGGAGAGACGTTTTATCATTATCAACTGCCTCTCCTAATCCCTATCGGAAGTTGGGAGTAGCCTGATAGTCAAATTGGATTCAAGAATATCGCTAATTTTAAACAGTATGCATGAGAAGATGAAGAGAAATGGCGACATCTCTCATCCAAACCGTAACTCAATTTATTATTGTCTGAAATGATATTTATTCTATGGTTGATGTTCTTCAGTTTATTGAAAAAAAAAACCGAGTTTCCGTAGGAAAAAAGTCTATTTGTCCGTGCAAGATATCGAATAACTCCCGAAACAGTCTTAGAAAGTCTTAGAAAAAGTTCTTCTAGTCAGAGACTTAAATCTCTATGGATGCGAACGCTATTTTAACAGGGATACACAGTACGATTAAGTTCATAAATAAAATAAAACACTAATGCCGTTTCTTCCCTTACAAGCAACAAGGAGAACGTTTCAGCCCTATCTAACGTTTAGAGACCGATTTGGGCTTTTCAATCGTGATCGGTAGTCAATCAGAGATAACAGGTACAAGATTATTACTAATTTCAAGAGGCATCTAATGAAGAGATAACAAAGAAGTACCGCCACCTTCTTCTCCCTTGCCCTAGCACAATATATTTTTGCTGAAATAGTGTGAGTTCTACGGTCGATTTTCTTTAGTTTGTGGGACTAAAAACGAGAGCTTCCAGGAGAGAAAAACCCAAGTGCATGTCAGAAATCAACCAAATGACGGACTAGTCGAAGAATTGCATAGAAAATATTCCACTGGTCAGCGACAAGAATTGAACTTAGTGGACAGCATAGCACTGTGGATTCAAATGCCACTTCCACTGAGTACTGCCTCACTGAGTTTATTTATTTATTTTTATAAAGAAGCTTTTTTGCTTCCTGAAAATTGCGGCATCTCTCTAGTTTCTTCCAGGTGAAATGTGAGTTGATTGATGGTGCTCCATCTTTACTCACATGTGCTTATTCATTAGCAAGAACAATGTCTGTAATTGCAATCGATATACCATTACCAATTGTTGCTCCAGCGCACCGCGTTAGGAGATTTCAATATTTTTTCTTTCTTCCATTATGTAATTTTTCTTTTATTTTTATTTTTCATTTTTTAAATTAAAAATGCATGGTCATTTGAAAAGTAAGAAGATTTTATTTGCTGCTCATTTCTTTCTTTGCTGAAATTTTACTTTATGTCAGTGGTTTTCATCCATCCATCCGTTCATTGGACATCAGCAGATGCCATATGGTCACTCAGATGCTTGGTGATGTGCCACACAAAACCTCGATATGTGGTCCTTTTGTGTGCTTTTCTGGAGGCATCAACTCTATGAAGATCCCTCCCTCCAAACACACCATCTAACCTCTCATTGAGGGTCTGCCCTTCCTCATTTTCTAGGAAATTTACCTTCCATTACTGTTCTAAGTCCTCCTTCCATCCTTAGAATGTGTCCAGTGTTTTAACTTTCTTCTGTCAATATACGTAAACCTTAAAGTTCTAATGATCCATTCTAGCATCCATCCATTTGTCTGCCTTTCAGTATATCATATCCTGAACAGCTTTCTGTAACAAACACCACAACTCAAAAACAGCTATAGTTTTCCTGGCAGACGTCCATAAGTTCCAAGTATCACATCCATAAGTCGTTGATGGAAAATGAGCTGCATCCAGAATCCTTAACTTTGTTCCTATGGAGGCAGTTCCGACCTTACAGATTTTAGACAAGTATCTGTTGTTTTAGCCATTCCTAGTCTCCTTCTGAACAGAAATTCTTTATATTAATAATGGATCCCCGGTATTCGAACTTTCTGACTTCCTCAATTCTTTCTTTTAAGGTACACTTGTTTCTCAGCAGCTTCCCATCTGTGTTTGCTTTGAGAATCGTAATCTTTGTCTTGCTAGGATTGAGCTGAAGTCCGCTGTTCTTACTGGTTTCGTGAACTTTGTCAAGAATTTGCCCTAGTTCTTCCTTGTCGTTACAATGGAGTAATGTATCATCAGCATACCTCAGATTATTGATCAAGCTACCACCTATCTTAATTCCTGTCTTGAGCTCAAGCCCTGTACAAGTTAACTACCAGCTTGATAGTGTGTTGCAGAAAACTCATTCTTTTCATTATTTCCCACAGTTTCACATGTTGATCAAAACCAAAGCTTTAGAGTAGTCTATGAAAGACATTACCACATAAGGAGGTCAAAATTCTTTATGCTTTTCTATGATCTGTCTAAGGCAAAAGATCTGATCTCTGCTACCCTTACCTTTCCTAAAACCTGCTTGTTATTGAGACATCTCTACCTGAACGTTGACCTCAATCCTATTTAGATAATCTTTAATAAAATCTTGCTTGCATGAAATATTAAACTAATGGTTCTATAGTTATTGCAATCCTTCATATCTCCCTTCTTATGTCGTGATACGAAAACCGACTTTTTCCAATTTCTAGGCCATAATCTGGTCTCCCATATCCTTGCAATCTCTCTATAAAACACTCTTTTCCCTCCATCCATCCTCTGGGGCCTTAATTAACTCTGCTGGAATTCCATCTGCATTCGAAGCATTGTTGCTATTAATCTGCTCAACTGCTTTTTCTACCACCTCAAGCCTAAGTGGAAGAGATTCCAAATCGAAATTTTCCTAGGGATTGTTAGTAATGCTGCTCCATTCCTCTCTTTGATGCCATTTAATGTGGGCTTAAACTTCTGCTTTAGGTCACGAACTAAACGAAACATCGTTTTATAATCGTGCCTCCTCATTTGGAACGCTATCTTATCTTCACATTTATTAGTATAACATTTCCCTTCTCCTGCCTGATGGCCCTTCTGACTTCTTTATGTAATGTCTTATATTCTTAAGCCCTTGTGTTTCTTTGTTTTCATACATCTCTCCTATTAATTCTCTGCATTAATAGAGGAGATGTACGAAAATTGTTCATAGTCTAGAATTTTTTGTCTGTTGATTTGTTCAATATGAGAAAGTACAATTCTTAGTGATAGCAATGATTACCTAACGCTCGTACCTAAATTTGCATTTTATCAGTTGTGGTCAAAATGTACGCTCTTGAATGAATACCTAAAGCATGACGTCCATATCATCATTGATGTTAATTATTAATATTAATCTTACACCTAGGAATGCATGGTAAAAAGCCTGTTTACCCCCCCCATCCCCATCAAACTATTGTTCTATTCTGTTGAAGATAACAATTACATGGTTCATCAATTCTGTTGAAAAGAATGGAAAAGGTCATCAACATGAAACTTTTTCACCACCTACAGGTCCCACAATTAACCTCTGTACCGACATTGGCGTATATGTGTGTGTGTATATATATATATATATATATATATATATATTAAGGATACCAAGTAATTTCATAAACTTGTTTTTTTTTTTTTTTTTTTTTTAAACTCCTTCTCCCAAGTAAGCAAAACAGTTAAGTTTGCACCTGAACGTAGTTCAAGTCGAAAGGTAGTGCAACATCAGGGCAACTCGTTGTAAAGGTGGGTAAAGCTTTGATCACTATTCTTAGTATTTCCCATTATGTAAAACACATCTCACTAAGAGATGTATACTGTTATACATTAGTGGTGGGGGGGGTTACTACCCAGACCCGTTTCAACCTTTTTTTGAGGTCTCCTCAGTGAGTAGCTAGACCTTGAAATACCAATGTTTTTATTAATACAGAGCCTTATCAACTTTACCTATACAAGTTGCTACAAGATGCTTTTACTTTGAATAAGAAACTCTGGATGAGATAAAGATGCGAAAAGTTTTTTACCTTGGGGATAATATACTTCAGGGTCTAGCTACTCACTGAGGAGACCTCAAAAAAGGTTGAAACTGGTCTGAGTAGTGACCCCCCCACCCATAATGTATAACAGTATACATCTCTTAGTGAGATGTGTTTTACATAATGGGAAATACTAAGAATAGTGATCAGATCTTTATCCACCTTTACAACGAGTTGCCCTGGTGTTGCACTACCTTTAGACTTGAACTACGTTCAGGCGCAAACTTAACTGTTTTGCTTACTTGGGAGAAGGAGTAAAAAAAAAAAGTTTATAAAATTACAAAATTACTTGGTATCCTTAATAACATATATTATCCCCAAGGTAAAAAAACTTTTCACACACATACATACACACACACACACACACACACACATATATATATATAGAAAGTTTTTTAACTTGGGTATTCAAGTTAAAAAATGAATACATATTATTTATGTATTCAAGATACCAAGCAATTTTATATAAACTTGATTTCTAATCCTATTTCCCAAGTAAGAAAACAGACAAGTAAGTCAAGTTTGCGCCTGCACGTAGTGCAGCAAGTCTGAGGCAACTCATGGTAGTGCCACTCTTGGCAAGTCGTGGTAAAGGTGGATTAACCTCTGATCACTTTCCTTAGTATTTTTCCATTAATGTAAAGCACATCCCCTTGCGGAGATGTATCATACTATGCATTAAAGACTATGGTCACTACCCATACCGGTTTCGACCTTTATTGGGGTCTCGTCAGTGGGAGCCAGACCTGACAATGCAAAGGTTGAAATAATGCAGAGCTTATATGAATTTTACCTAAACAAGTTGCTATAAGGTACTTTGACCTTATTAAATAAAATCTCAGGATGAGAGATAGATGTAGAAAGTTTTACTTGGTGTCATGAATACATAATATACCCAAGTTAAAATATATATATAATATATAATATATAATATATATATATATATATATATTATATAATATATATTTAAAATATATATATAATTAAAATTAAATATATAATTATATATATTTAAAAAAAATATATATATATATATATATATATGTGGGTAGTGACCATTGCCTTTAATGCATAGCATTACACATCTCCGCAAGGGGATGTGCTTTACATTAAGGGAAAAATACTAAGGAAAGTGATCAGAGCTTAATCTACCTTTACCACGAGTTGCCTGGAGTGGCACTCGTGGTAAAGGTATATATATATGTCCATAATTATAATAATACGAAGTGTCCATGTGCCCATTGAAATCAATATAATCTTTCGATATTATAGAAATAATATAGATAGGAAGCGTGTATTTTTTATATATTGTTATGTGTTTGCCGTTTGGATCGTTAATCTGAAATCGACAGTATTGAGTCCACCATTATCGCTTCACTGCATATCTTTCGCCTAGCTATGCTTATGTTTACTCATCATTACATGTTACATGCGATATCTAGAGATGCGCAAAGATTTTCAAGAATTGACAATTGACAATTGACATTTATGACTGTAGGGGTGTAGCAAGATGCTTTTCATATTCCCCGCTATCTGTTGGGGTTACAGTGAAGGTAAAATTAATGAGCAGATTGCTCGCCCTGAAAGGGCATGGATTTAGGAAAAATTTAGGAAAAACTTGGATGCTAAGGATTGTAGAAAAGAATAAATATAGGGAATATTTGTGTCTCTGTGGAGTTGATTGTTTCTAACATACCACGGTGCGTTCAGAATCATTCTCAAGCACTTGTTCTGCACTCGCTGTATTTTGATAATGTTAACATTAGAGGTGTGGCTCCAGGCCGGAGAGGCATAGGTGATCATAGGACGAATTGTCATCAGGTATAGTTGCAATTTGATTCTGTTGCTGAGCTTGCTATTTCTATTAATTAGCGGATAGATCTGAGCTATGACTTTAGATGCCTTTGTGCACGCAGACTTAGTGTGCTGATTGAAAGATAGCTTTTTGTCGAGAATCACACCCAGGTAATTTGCTTCTGTCTGCCAGGGAATTTTAGTATTGAATAGTAACACATCTCCAACAGGAGACATTGGCCTTTTTGAGAAAAGAACGGCTGAGCTTTTCTGGGGGTTGACTTCCAATCTCCACTTAGAGAACCAATCCTCCAGCTTTAGAATGTTTTCTTGAAGCTTTCTGGTAATGAAATGGGGTTTGAGAGATCTGATTAGTATTGCTGTATCGTCTGCATACAGGGCCAAAATGGAAGTCATCGGATTGTGTGGGATGTCGGATATGTATATAGAGAACAGCAATGGAGCCAGTAGAGATCCCTGCGGCACTCCAGCAAAGATGTGGCGCTGGGAGGATGTAGAACCGTTGATTTTCACTTGCACTGATCTATTCTGAAGATATGAATGGATTAAGTGAACCATTTTTAGTGAGGTCCCGGCTGAGATAAATTTGTGCAGGAGTCCAAAATGCCAGATTTTGTCAAATGCTTTGGATAAGTCTAGGAAAACAGCGCTTATGCACTGGTGCCAGTTGTAGCTGGTGCTGATGTAGTCCACAATTCTGTGGATTTGCTGGGTAGTTTTTATGGTGTTGCCTGAAACCAAACTGTTCTTTAGGGAGGATGTTTAGGTCATTTACTGAGGTTTGGAGCCGTGAGAGGATGACCTTTTCTGCAACCTTACCCAGATTTCAGATACGACTAATTTGGACGATAATTTTGCGGTAGGTGTGGGTCTTTTCCTGGCTTATGTGTAGGAATTATGTCAGCCAGTTCCCAGGTGGAAGGAAAATAGTGAAATCTTAAAATTGCATTTATTATACTGATCAGGTGCACTACTGCTTTTCGGGGCAGAACTTTAATCACCCGATTAGTAATGCCGTCTGGACCAGGAGCTTTTTTGTTCTTTAATTTTTTAATAATGTCATATAACTCAGCAGGTGATGTTGGTGCAATATGGTCAGCGCTGGAGATAGGAAGTTTGAGTGAGTGTCTGACCTTGCTGTGAATCTTATATATGTGGTCAAAGTCAAGGTTTCCATACCAAGGCCTGCATTGCTCCTCTAAGTTGTGTGCTATAACTTCTGCTCTGTCTACATCTGTGTGAGCAAGGCCCTGGTCAGAGAATATTGGGGGAAGGGATCTGTCTTTGTTTTTGATATTTTTCAGTAGTCCCCTGATGGAGTGATCAGTAGGTGAAATGGAGGATAACTTTTCATCCCATACTTCGTCTCTATGGGCTTTGAGTGCATCTCTTACTGCCCCATTTAATCTGTTTAGATGTATTTTATCTTGTGGTGCACACGTGTTATGGTATCTTTTCCTAGCTCTGTTTTTGTCTCTGATCAAGTTCATGATGTCTTCAGGCAAACGATCTGGCTTGCGGGCAGATTTGTAGGAGGAAGCTACCTTTATAGCAGAATTAATTTGTTGTGTGAGATTTGTAACTGCAGTTTCTACTTCTTCTTTTGTGCGTATGTGAGGAACAGGTCCAATATAATCCTTCAGTGCTGCTGATAGTCTTTCCCATGCAATGTAGGAGTGAGAAGGAGGACATAGGTATTCTTGATTTCCCAGCTGTAGTAGAATTGGATTGTAATCGGATGATAGTTCATCCATAGATATGATGCTGAATTGAAGTTTAATATCCTGAAGGAAAGCTGTATCCAGGATGTCAGCAGTGCCGAACGTACTGAGATGAGTTGGTTCGGTGGGGCCTGCCACAACAGCGTTGCTTGATCCTAAGTAATTGTAAAGGATGCAACCATTCTTGTTTGTGGTTGTACAATTCCATGCAGGATACTTGGAATTCAGATCCCCGGCAATAATGGTGGGCTCTCTGGTGCATAAGATGGCATTTAGATCAGAGTGAAGTAGAGATTTTTGGGGAGGGTTGTAAGCTGAGTAGATTTTCAGTTTGCCAGTGGAGCTGGTGACTACTTCCACTCCTGTGATCTCAAGGTTAGTGGTTGAAGGAATGCTCACAGAGTGGTGCTTAATGTAGTTTTTAATGAAGATGGCAGTGCCACCGCCTCTGTAGAGTAGTCTGGCATTTCTGTATAGGTGATATCCCCTTATTGTAGGATTGTCTGAGGGTTTTAAGTGAGTTTCACTGATTAAAATAACATCTGGTTGATAGCTAGATGTGAAGTGTCGGAGTTCCAGAATTTTGTTTTTAAGGCCATTTGCGTTCCATGCAACTATCTGAAGAGATGCTGGAATGAGTTTGTTACTATTCCAGCATCTCTTCAGATAGTTGCGTGGAACGCAACTTCAACAAATTCAACCAACAGCACCTAAAACCTAACAGCTGTTATTACGGCCTCACTAGCAAACATGCTACAAAATTTCAGCCTATCAAACCCTACTGAAATCTTTTAGTGGAGGTTTCAGTAGGGTTTGATAGGCTGAAATTTTGTAGCATGTTTGCTAGTGAGGCCGTAATAACAGCTGTTAGGTTTTAGGTGCTGTTAGTTGAATTTGTTCTGGATATTTGGTCTAGTTGTACAGATCACATCAGCATAGCTTCTTGTTTGCTTTCGGGTGTCTCTATTATTGGAGGTCTCCGATTGTGGCCGCTGAGTCTCCGGTTTTGATGTCTGGGTCTCTGGTGTTCTTGTGCTGAAGGAGAAGGGCTGATTGATTGCCTCCATCCGTCTGTTCTTTGGGTGCTGAGTACATCCTTTGTAGTTCGCGGGATGAGGGCCATTGCAGTTGGCACATTTGGCCAAGGTAGTCCTCGGCTTTGTGCAGGTATTGGTTGGGTGGCTGACTCCACATTTTAAACATCTATATTCCGCTCTGCACAGATTCTGGGCATGGCCAAATTTCTGGCACCTGTGGAACTGCCCAGAAGATGATCTTTTACGGAGTGGTTCCGGTGTGACGATGAGACCACAGACTGTTTTTAAGTTGTAAATATCCTTGTATATTTTATGAATCTCAACAAGGACCAATGGCATGGGAGTCTTGTCAGCTTTGTACATTCTGCTCACTTTGACTGGGGGCAGATCCTGAGAATTTAGGTCAGCAGCTATTTCTGCTGTGTCAATGTCTTCACAGACACCACGAAGGACTACTTTTAATTATTTTTCGGAGCTGAGCGCAAAGGTTTGATACTGGATGCCTCTGTCGTCCAGTTCTTTGGACAACCTTCTATAGTCTGTCACTGTTGCTGGCTGGATCTTTATGCCTTCATCCCTGTATTTGGCCTTAATGAAGCCAATATGCAAATTGGACATTGTGGATCTTAAAGCTTCCCACTTATGCTTTTCTCTAGGGATGATCGGAGGCACCTTTTCTTTGGGAGAAATAGCGGCGTCCGAACCCTGAGAATCCCGTTCCATTTCAGTATTGTCATTGTGCTGTTCATCTGTTGTTCTTCGCTTTTTGCGTGCGCGCACTTCTACAAAGTCTGAAGAAGTAGAAGGCACTGATTCTAAATGATCTTCAGCAGCAACGTCTGAGACACATTCGGGGGGAAACGTGTCATACAATTTCACTTTTCCCCGCCAATTATCACTCAGCAGCTTTCCCAGTCTGAGAAATTCCTTATATACTTCCTCGAATTTGGTTTCATTCACATGTTTAGTTTCAAGACACAGATAGAGAAAGAGTAGAGATTTCTCAGGTGTCCCGAGCAGGTAAAGATAATCCTGTGGACTTTTGAGGGTCCACTAGCAAATCCCGTAGACACTCTTATGTGTCTACCAGCAATAAAATGTCACTATAAGAAACAAGCAAAGGTGATACTAGCGACTGTAGGCCTAGCGAATCGTCCTTGTAATTAGAAATGACTTACCTGGATAGAGCACTATGGAAAATAAAGTGACTGTTTATGGTAGCAAGCAATTAACTACTATTACTAATGAATAAGCATAAATATAAATCGATAAAAACATATCAAACCAATTCATAATTCATCATCAATAATACACGACACTAAACACTAACACACGAGTCGCCATCTTTTTGTATTTACCTGATTTTCAAGAAATTTGATCATGTCTGGCATTGATTTCTGCTTATTCAGCTAATATTATGGTGTTGGAAAGACCTTTGTTCGAATCTCATCCATGATGTAAAGAACCTCTAGGAGGATTTGTTTTCATCTAAATGTCAGTTAGCAGACTCATACGGGGATGAGAAAGTTTTTCTTCCGAGAAATAGGCGAACCGGCTAGAAGAACAATTTAAAGACACAATAAATTGATCCCCCATAACTAATTGGTTTATGAGTTAATTCCATGATCTATCTTCTTCCTTTCCAGTTCGTTCGTCAATTTCATCTTTGGTCGATGACTTCATGTCGCTTCCAATGATTTATTATTAAAGTTCTGTATAGCCACCCTTTCTTTGACTGGTTCCGACTTAATTGATCTCGGACACTGGAAAGCGGTTGTTTTTTTCTTTCGAAGACTCAAGTATTTTCTTCCGTAAACGCAAGAATATCGACCATCGAACCCTCATTATCTCAGACAATAATAAATTACGTTAAGATTCCGTTACACATGAAGACAGCACTTGTCTATCTGTCTCTCTTCTCCAAATGCCATTTATGCATTGGAAGAGTTTTGGATCAGGTTATCTGTCCATACTCTCCAAAAGTTAAATAGTCCTCACTGTAGGGAATAAAAGGCGTCAGTGGATTTTGGATTTATTATTATTATTATTATTATTGTGTAGGTACAAAGGGTTGGAAGTTTATTTTGCACTTGGCACTATAATACATTTAGTTTAATCATTTATCCAAGTGTAAGAAAACAATGTTTGCCCCTAAAAATAACTTAAGGACTGAGGTAAGGTGGTATATCCCTTGGAAACTCGTAGTAAAGGTGGACCAAGCTCTCATCACTCCTTGTCTCAGTATCTCCCATAATGCAAAACACATCTCCTTGAGGACATGTATACTGCTATGCATTAAGGTAAGGGCCACTATCCAGACCTGTTTCGACTTTTATTGAGGTCTCGTCAGTGGGAGGCAGACCCAGAGTGGTGATGCTAAGGCAGAAGCTATGGAGAGGTCATATTTACCTATACGAGTTGCCAACCGGTGTACCACCTTATTATTAAATTACTCTATATTTAGAGAAAGATGTTGGAAGTTTATTTTGCACTTGGTTAGACTATAATAAATTTAGTTTAATTCTTTATCCAAGTGTAAGCAAACAAACTTGTCGCCTCAGTCCTGAAGATATTTTCAGGTGCAAACTTTGTTTGCTTACACTTGGATAAAGGATTAAACTAAATTTATTATAAGTAAAAGGGAGTACAGGACTCATCGATAGAAGGTCGATTTTCCTCCTATGCGAGCATGCCCTTCTCTTATTAACCTAACAGCCCATCCATAGTTTGGAGATTACAGTACAAGCGTTTTCTCTCCTTCATTCAACAAACATTTTATTACTTTTCTAGTGTTCAACGTCTCAAGATCATCATTAACTAACCTCAAACACATCTACCTTACTTCATTGGGGACGTTTACAGCTTTGCTAGCTAAACACTACAAAAAGGCAGTCTTGTCTTATTTCTCATAAGAAAGATCCCAATCTGCCTCCCCTTATCTTTGATAATACATCCTAAGACGATACAATATTCTGGTCTTTGGAGTGACTTAAACCTCTGGCAGTTCCTTGAACAAAAATATTTCATTCATAGACACCTCGAAAACACTTGATATCCTGTTCCATTCAAGATACCACTTCTCAATTCAACTATGTCTAGCACTGTGAAAATCCCAAATCGTTCTACTTTTTAGTTTTCCTTTCATGGAAGCTACTTACTGAACACATGACAGTTGTGTTATAAGGTTTGATCTCTAGGATTGTTCGGTTGATATTTAAAAAAAAATGTCGCATCAAACGATTCTATGTTATCAACACTAAATAATTCATAGAAATTACTTATCTTGGTATATTTGGCTGGTTTATATTAATAATCGTCTTGAGCTTTTCATTTGCGAAGCAACTAAGGCTATGAGACCGGGTGACTAACTCCAAATTTAGGAAAAAAATTCTAATAACAGTTTCGTGAATTCTGGGCAGAATTATGAATATAACTCAGGTCTTTGTTAATTGATAAAATATCCTGTCTGAGGACTTCAGCAATTATCCCGCTGTCAAAGCTTTTCTATGGCACTGCGGGTCAGGTATCTTTCTGCTTAATGGTAGTTTCTAGGCATTCAAATATATCATTATGCAAAAAGATGTGCATTTTATTTCATCAGTAGAGAAGATTCTAAGATGCTTTAACAATTGCCCTTTGGTTGGAAAGTGCTGGGATTGAATGCCCTTTGCAATGTGAAGAACCTTAATCAGGGCTCTTTTTATGAGTTGGTATGGTTTCACATTATTTACACCTCGCAGGTTTTGCTTTTTGTTATATGCAAAAAGCTGCAAGGTGAAAACCGATTCCAAAGAAAATCCAAGGCTATGCTTGTGAAATTTGAAAATGCAGGATATCTGAAAATGTTTTCAACACTGAGCCTCGTCTGGAACACCTCATTAAATAGTAGCTGAACTGCTTTAAAAGAAAATTATTATTATTATTTGTGTTTCTTTTTTTATTACGATCCTTTGTAGCTCAGTGGAAATGGCGTTTGCACTTCAAGGCGCTTGATCACCTGAAGGAATGTCTAGGTTTAAATCAAGTCTCCGACTAGAGAACATTTTCGAAGCTTTTCTTCAATCGGTTCGAGAGTTAGTCGATCTTTAGCACGGACAAGCGGGGTTTTTGTCTCAAGAAAATCGACCATAGAACCCACATAACATCAGAGAATAAATATATAGTGTCAAGATTAGGGACCACGAGATGGCGCACTTGTCAGCCGCCTGTCTTCACTGGATGTCCGATATTTTTAGTGACAGTATTGGGCACTATCTCTAATTGGTCTCCGGTGAAGATTAAACTGTCCGCTCAAGTCTCCAAAAAGTTAGATAGGGTTAAAACGTCCTCGCCTACTCCCGGTAAGCGAACCTAAGGCGTGAGCGGATTATTTTTATTTTTATTTATTTTATTGTTATTACTATATCGTATACATCAATGAAGTCCCAGGGGTTATCGCTACAATCCACTCCATACTTCATGGTGCAGGTTTCAAAACATTTCGTCTGAAAATTGCATTATTTCTAAGGAGAAAAGTCGGAACTTCTAGAGGAAGATCCTATCTCAATTTGAGGACCGGCTAACTCATCTTCAGTTTCTTAAAAAAAAAAAAAATGAAAAAACAAAAAACAAGCAAACATAAATATTTGTTGCTTTAAGTCTTTCCCAGTGGAAGGGAGTATGCTGTGTGAAAAAAATAATCAGATTTCATTTTAAAATTAAACTATCTTTTAGTTGACACAAAAAATTATCTCGTTCTTAGGTGGAACAAAATAATATCACTCTTATTGATGAATGGTTTCATTATTGAAACCATTGGTGAAATCATAATGAAACTACTTTCACTCGAGACAATATTCGCTTTAGTAATAAATAAATAATCCGCCCTCTGAATATCCAGCTTTTCGTAATGTCAGCCGTTAAGCACTGCCACCTCATTGGAATGCAGACCACATAGCGATCTGCATTCCAATGAGGTGGCAGTGACCATCTGAACAATATATCCACTGTGTATAACGAGACATCTTGAGAATCTCGAACCTCTCTCTCTCTCTCTCTCTCACACACACACACACACACACACACACACACACACACACACACACACACACACACACACACACACACACACACACACACACACACACACACACACACACACACACACACAGTGGATGTTCTAGAAACCTGATCCACAGCAAGAACTTTGCAGATATCCTCATCAAGAGTGATCAGTAGTAAGTCTTTTTTTCTTTCAAACATGATAGCTTCTATCGTGCTTGTTTAGAGTTTAAATGCGTACTGATTTGGCTTAAGATGTCTCTTTTATTTATTTTATTCGTGTGGGGTTGCCCTGTTCCTCAACCTCCCCTTAGGATTGGTTGAGCCTTCCTAATGAGTGATTAAGTACTATACTCTATGACTGTAGCTGTGAGGTCACGGGCTACAGTCACGGGGGCCGTTTGCCTGCTTGCGGGATGAAAAACTCCAGATAAACTGGGAAAACCCTACTGTCCACTCCCAAGACTGACTAACCTAACTATGCCCATGAAAGATCCTTAAGCTCCTCACGTCGTCGACGGGAATCGAACATAGGACAATCCTTCCCCAGGTATGTGGTTGTGAAGCGCATAACCACTAGGCTGACCACAAGGACTAATAGATCTCTGAAATAAATAGTGTATTATTCGGTCTATTAGAAGGGTTCTAGTAGTTTTCCAGCAACATTTATTAGACTAATGTGTACGCATATATATATATATATATATATATATATATATATATATGCGTATATATATATCATATATATATATATATATATGCGTACGCAGAGGTGCGCACGCGCGCGTGTGTATATATATTCTTGCAGCATGCAAAACTCGATGATGGCGCACACCTCTGTGTACGCACATATATATATATATATATATATATATATATATATATATATATATATATATATATATATATATATATATATATATATATATATATATATATATATGTGTGTGTGTGTGTGTGCATGTGTGTGTGTGTGTGTGCGTGCGTGAGTGCGTGCGTACACAGTGGTGCGCACCATCATCAAGTTTTGCATGCTGCAAAAGAAGTCTGCAACTGAGATTCATCAAATTTTGCGGGACTTTATGGGACTGTGCCTAAGCATATCCAACAGTTGCCAGATGGTGGCTAAGCTTAAAACTGGGCATCCTGATACCACACTTTCCCCTAGGTCAACAAGACCTTCCACAGCGATCAAACCTGAAAACCTCGATGCATTGCATGCCATGATCCTTAATGGTAGATGAATACTAGCCAAAATATTGCAATGATATGAGGATATCCAAGAAAAACGAGTTGTGGTCATTAACCACCAACATCTGGATATGCAAAAGTTTTCAGTAAAGTGGGTCCCCAAATGTTTGAATGCCATCCAAAAGAGAGAATATGTGCTGTCATCTCAATGGATTTGGTGTTATTTTGAAAAAATCGGGAGCAATTTGTTTGACTCGTATTGTGACTATTGATGAAACATGGCTTCATCACTATGATCCAAAGACCAAACAGTAGTTAATGGAGTGGAGATACTATGGTTCTCCACAGCTAAAGAAGTTCTGAATGTGATAATCAGCAGGGAAATTCTTACCATTGACTTTTGGGATATGGATTGTTTAATCCTTATGAAGTACTTTAAAGAAGGTGAAGCTGTTACAACAGCTCTGAATGAACTGAAGGAAAAACGCCATGGGAAACTGAGCAGAGGCAGTTTGCTTTTGCAGGACAACTCGCCTGCTCACACTGCTCATGTATACAACACACTACTTGGGCTTTCAATATCTGCCTCACTCACTCAATTCGCCAGACTCTATCCCATCTGACTATTTCCTATTCCCAAATTTATCGGAAACACTCAAAGGAACAAAATAATCATGTGTGCAGCTGAGGACTGGTTTGTGCAAAAAGGGAAAATTTTTTTCTCATAGGATAGTGAATGATGAAGAAGCGTTTTAACAAGTGTATAACACTTTGTGGGCAGTTCCAATTCAATTCCTTCATGGTGATTATCACAACTTTTCAGCACACTCTCGTAAAATAACTTTGAAGACAGACATTTCTGTTCAGAATTATACTTTTTTTTTCGTGTAGTTTTTTAACCACCAAACTACTTAAGTACCTTGAAAACTACTTAAACCACCTTAACTACTTAAGCCGTTTCAAAATTCCGTGCAGAGACTTCTGTGTCGAGGTGCAGACCAAAATCATTCATACACTTCCTCCCTTACACATGTAGTAGAATAGAATTTTCCTGTCAATGGGATCCTTTTGACTAATGTTCGTCATAATGCATCATAACAAGGTCCCTGAACAGGATAATCGAACATTAAAATAGCACTGTGTCATGATATACTCTGAGAGAATATTATGTTACATATACATAACAATTAAAGAACAGTGTTTTTGTCTTGTAAATGTAAATGCAAAGCCTGTGAAACACTTCATTTCTATAATGATTTTGTTAACACGCTATATCGAACTGACGTATATACTAACGGAGAGATAACTATTTCAAAAGAAGAAACTGTTGATTGATATATTGCTGTATCGCTTGTTAATTTCCTGCTCAAAAATCGTGTTCTAAGTTTTGACCTTTATTATAATCAGATTGTCATTGAGAAGTAGAGGGCGGTTTGCTTTTAACAGAGGGAGCCTTGAAAGTAGGGTTGCTTTTGTGTTTATGGTTGGGGGTGAGATATTTGCTCTTACGAAAGTTTGGGTTGGTGGGATGTAAAGTTACGTTGTGTTATAGAATCAGGGTGGGGTATAGCGTTTGCTTTCAATAATGTTTGAAGACACAGTTATTGCTGTTATTTTTTAATTTGTTGTTTTATTTATTTAGTGTCTAAGCAAATATCATATATAACACATATATATTCATCATTTGCTTATAAAGGGTTATATATGACGGAAAACTTGTCATCGTAGTGAAGCGTCGTTAGCTGTATCAACATTTCCAACTGACCAGGTATGCACCTACTGAGAAACTATCCATTTAACACAATTAACTTTTTATATTTGAAGAAGCAGGTTATATGACAGTGTTTTCGATATTTATCTACATTAATTAATTATATGATCGCAGAAACGAAATGTATTTTGATGTCACTGAAGATTTTCAGCGCTCATCGTATTTTATTGTTTTTTGTCTTTTTAAAACTCCCTATTAAATAGTTTATTTTTTTAAAAGACTATGTGCATTAATGTAAACACTTTAGTATCTGTTTAGTTTTACTAAACCTTTAGCTTAGTAAAATAGGTGTTATATATATTCGAACACATCAGTTTATCTGTTGAAGCCATTTGTTTACATTAGTTTGCAGTGCACATTGCCGCTGAAAAATAACGAATAACGTTATATGTATCGTACGTTTTTTTGCAATCGTGTCTGTTGAATATATATGAGTTGAAAGTTGTTCGAATCAGTTTCATCCCCGAATATAATTTCCAAAATTGATGCCAAGCATTTTAGTTAACTTTCCTTCAAGTTTTTCTAAATCTCATTCGTTAACTATCTAATTATTCTAATAATTTGTTTAAGAAAATCGCAAACCTAATAGTGAAAATCTTGTTTTCTTGTACTGAACTTTGCATGGGTAATATTTCAGTACCTTAACAAAATTTATGTATTTCTATCTTATTCCTGTTTATATACTTCACCAAAAATGGCACAGTTTTATTAAATATGAATGATGTTGTTTTCACCTTTTGAATAAACGGCGATATTTGGTATTGAAATATAAAAGGAATATGATAAAACAAATGAGCTTTAATAGTTTTAGCCATATTCTTATGTTTTGTTCCTTAATAGAAGAATAGATATAAAACATGAACTTTTCATATAGCATTTGGAGAAAGATTTTTTGAACCAGTTTATTTTTCTATCAGAGAAATAGTAGATTTAAAAAGTGTTATATGTAATCCAAAAATAAATGAAGTGAAATGAATAGTTGAACCCTTTCGTTTTTGAATATAGAGAGATAAGCAAGTATTTTAGTGGGACAGTGTTGTCATTATGAAAGGTGTTGGAGAAAAGGATAAAGTACATAAATTACGAATTTGACTGTTTTTTTTTTTTTTTTTTGATATGAGGTCTTTCAGTGATCCATTTAATGATGATTGCATGGTTATGGTGTCTTTGATTTTCTTTGTTTTTACAGTAGTGTAGTGATGGATAAAAAGCCATTGTAATTATTATATTTAAATGATGGACATCTGGTATTTTTAGATGACAGTCGTTCAGTGATACCATTAATGATGCTTTAATGTTTAGTATCAAGGTTATAGCATCTTGGTAGTTGTCTTGCCACAAACCAAATTAACTTTGTTTGTTTTTCTGTGTCATGCCTTCCAGAAGTTCGATAGCATAGTGTTATGGACAGATTAAGGAGGAAATAATCTGAGTAAAAAAAATCATCTACCACTTGGAAATACCTTCATCCATTAAAAAATCGCTGAGATGCATGCATAGGTCATAGAAGCAGATATAATTACTTCATTAGAGCAACTGGTAAAAAACCACCACCACTACTATGCCTTTCTTTGTCATATGATACTTTAATCATGATTTCACAGAGGCAGTTGAAGCTCTGAACATCCCATGTCAGTGTTATCTTAATTGACAGTAGGATTTTAAATCCTGTTTGGACTTGTAGTAGTAGTAGTAAAAGAATGTTGCATAAAGGAATTCAGATGCACTCTTAATTATGATTGTGCTGCCCTGTTTTGTTCAAATTAAACATTTACTTTGCTTCTGTTAAATTTTTGGATTTGCTGTTTTAGTTGTATTTATAACTGTAATTAATTTAATTAATTAATTTTATTTTTATACTAGTACAACCCCAGTGCTTTTCCTCCTAAGTTGCATGCTTGTGTGATAAAATATTGATGCCTGACAAATACATTTGTAGAATGTGATACCATGGAATTATTGACTAAGGGCTACTCTGCTCAGAATGTCATCACATGTAATAGAAACCTATGTTTTTTATCATCAGATTATATTTTAAATTTGACTAAAAACAGAAAACTGGTAACATCTTCCATTTGGGCTGACCACCAGTGGTGTACCCAAGGAATCAGTTGTTGGTCCATTATTATTCAGTCTTTACATTAATGAAATTGGAAAAGATCTGACAGAAAATATTCAGCTCTTTGTTGATGCAAGGTAATCAGGAATGTAAAAATGGCTGTCACTTCAGTGTTAATGAATGTAAAGTTATGCACTTTGGTGTAATGAGATATCCAATGTCATTATTAATTAAACTTATAATTAAACTTAATGTGGATTTTTACTTACATAATTTTTTTATGAGCATGAAATTTTTGCTTCAGTATCAAGGGCATCTTCAATGTGACTTTCAAATTAAACAACTAGAACAGAAAACTAAGGATTTAAACAATGAAAAAACTGTTAACTACATGTATATGATGTATAGTGACTTGGTCTAAATACATTCAGGTTCTAATGAAATAACTTTAACAAGAGATCATTAATTAGTTTTTAAAAAATCTAATGGATAATTTCAGTCCATGGATTCAGATCATGTAACAAAGTTTCAAAACTTTCTTGATATATAAGCATTCTATGATATAATTACTTTTATGAAGAACCTTAATCTTCTTCTGAAGGATTTGATGTCTGGTGGGGATAGTGTGTTCTGAGTTCCAACTATTCAGGCTCATGGAATTTAATGTAGTGTAGATGTTCATTCCCATGATGAGTCCTTGGACTCCCTGGAGGTGTAACATAATAATAATAATTTAGTCAAAATATGATAACTCACACTGGCAAGGAATTGACAGAGAATTTGACACCCTCCAGACTGGGTGAGAGGTGGAAGTTTCTACTTTTCTAAACTCTGCAAAAGATAAATCTTGTTGATAGAGCAAAAGGACACTTGTAGGCCAACAGATCCAAGTAGTTTGGCTGCACTTTCAGAGACATCTTTAACATAGGAATGGTACTGTGATGGATCGATCACCCCTGTATCACCATTACGATGAGACCAGATATCAAGGGAACTCTACTCTATAACTGGCATTGATTTTATTGAAATAAGTTTCAGTAAAGCCATTAGCAAGAAAGGTGAAACTGATGTGATTTATTTCCTGAGAGAGCAGCATTTCAATAAAACAGAGGGAGCGAGCTTGATGTACTGGTGTTTTAATGGTGCCAGATTTTTGACAAGTATGATGGTGTGAAAATGCATTAATGTAAAGTTCAGTATGAGTTTTATTTTTTAAAAAAATTGAGAAATGAAGGCTATCATCTGGTTGACAAAGTAAAAGGAGGTCTAAAAAGGCAATCTGATCCTCTTCTACCTTGAGAGGTGAACTGGATATGATGGTGAAAACTGTTGATCTTATTGACAAACCTCAAGGATGTCATCTGCATATCTTTACCATTAGGACAGTTTAAGAAAGATGCTGTTCAGTATCCATTATTCAAATTGTTCCATGAAGTAGTTAACTGACATAGAAGAAAGAGGATTACCCGTTGATATACCCTAAATTTCTTGGCAAAGCATATTATAACGTGAAGTAAGGAATATTTATGAATAAAGACACAGTATCTAAGCTGAAAAGGAGATCACCTGGGCAAAGACGAACTCTGATATCTTTGCTTTGAAATGAGAAAGATATCCATCTTCAAGGCCCACGTTTCCTAATTGGGTTGTGGAGGCAGCAGCTGAAAGAGGGACTTCCAATGGTCACGATCCTCCGCCAGCAAGCTCAGGTGTTCTTTTGGGACTCCCAGACGTGTCCACCCAAGGTTTTGGATATGATCTATCCAGCGAGTCCTTGGCTTTCTGCGTGGCCTCCCACCCTCTGGCTTGGCAAAGAGGGCCTGCTGGGGGAGCCTCTCTGACCAGGTCTCTGTACCATCGTAACTGTGATCTCTCTCTCAACATGGAGAAGCAGCAGTTGAGTATTGAGGGTTTCCCGAATTGCAGAGCTTCTGACTATCGAGTCTTGTCAGCCCTGCAACCTCTCAAAGGAACCTCATTTCAGCCGCTTGAGAAAGATAAATGAAGATAAATATTTTCTTGATAAATGAAGCGGACCATCCTATGAATGTCAGAAGTAATTTAGAAAGGTAATTTATCCTTGGGAAGAAGATTAAAGTTTTCCATAAAACTAATTATCTCATGGAATGCTTATATAAAGAAAGTTGTGAAACCTTGCTATGTCATCCGAATCTAAACAGAAGTGGCGGACTGAAAATATCCCTTTTATAGGAAATGGTTCTTATTCACAACTTCCAGAATTAATTACTTTTTTAAAATTAAGACTCTCTTGTTAAAGCTATTTTATTAGAACCTTTTAGGCTATGTCACTCTGTCATGTATGTATAGTTCACATGCTTTCATTGTTGAATTATTATTATTATACAAACACCTCCAGGAGGCAATAGTAAGATGCATTCTACAGAGATAATGCTTATCATACCGAGTCTTAAATTGGTTCAGTGTTTGTGGACTCACCAGCCACTCTCCATACAAAAAAAGTCATACTGCACTCTCTTATGCACTACACCTTTATTCAACTTCTAAGAATGACCTCTTGTTTCTATCCGTCTTCCCTCCTTCAAGTGGGTATCTATTTGATAAGCACCTCTTAATGATCTATGTCTTAATCATATAGTCCCTCCCTCACACACACATTTACCAAGAGTCTGCAATTTACATTTGCTCAACCTGTCTTCATGGTCAGTATTCTGCAATCCTAATACTGCTTTTGTTATCCACCTCTGAACTTTTTCCAGGGCTTGCTTCTCACCTAAAAATACAGGTGACCAGATATAGTCTAATCAAAACCTTGTGCTGCAGAATAACCACATTTCTACTTGTAAGTGTTCTTCTTGGTATACTGATATTTCTTTGTGCAGTTTTTGTCACTTTTGTAATATGTCCTTTGAACTTCAGTTCTCTATCCAGCAATAACCTAAGATTCCTCGCTTTCTCTACCTCCTGTAATACATTGCCTTCAATGTGATACACAGCATTACGTTTTTAAGATCCAAAGTGCAAAACCTTACATTTAATGGTGTCAGATTGACATCTCGACTTGTCTTCCCACATAGTGAATTTATTTAAATTACGCTGAAAAATCAGTGAATCTGCATCATTCCTAATAATTTTTTCCCAACTTAGCATCATCTGCAAACAGCTGCATATCTGCTTGCAAACCACTTGCAGTATCATTAACAAACAAATTTAACAGCACTCCTAGAACAGAACATATGGAACTCCACTGGCAACTTTCCTCTTCAGAGACATAGCTCCTGTATACACCACCACTATTTTATATCTATTAGAAAGTCAGTTTCTTATCCAGTGAATCAACTAATTATCCAATCCCATTTGCTATAACTTATACACCAGTTTATTAAGCAGTAGCCTGTCGAATGCCTTTTGCAAAATCCAGAAGTATCACGGTATATGAATCACCCCTATCCAGAACTGTACTGACTTTATTATACAATGTAAGTAAATTAGTAAAATTTACTTGCCTTTAACAAACCCATGTTGACCTCTATAATAGAATCTTTTCCTTATCTACCCAATTTTGTATTTTATTCCTGACCATTCTCCCCAGAACCTTAATAACTACAGTACTCTAGAAATGCAAATAGGGCTGTAATTTGAAACACCTGTTTTGCTTCCACTTTTGTGCAATGGAATAATCTTGCCCTCTTTCTACTCATTAGGGATTGTTGATGATATAAGACTCTCATTAAACACCCAAGTCAGTGGGAGCATCAGTTCCTTAGCACATTCTTTTACATCATGTAAAATCCCTTTCAGTTCATTAGCCTTATTCACATCAAGATGATTCAAACAATTATATCAGGGAACTGAGTTGAGGTATTGATCCCTCAACTTCCTGCAGTTAAGGAAAAGAAAAAAAGCACATTGAAAGTTCCTGACAAGTAAGTCACCTTGTGCTCTTAAGGAATATAGAGAAAAATGTAAGAAAGCAAAGCATTGTCTAAAATTAGCTAAACAAAAGTGATGGGCTTGGTAAGAACTTTGAAAATAAATATCAGGGAGACTGCAAAATATTTTGGAGATTATTGAAAAAGGTCAGAAATGAAGAAAAGAATACTGTAAAAAGAATTAGAGATAATAAATGGACATGAAAACTGAAAATAAAGATATTCTTGATGTATGGAGTAATTACTTTGCAAGATTGCTAAATGAAGCGAGCAGTAACAGCATGGTGATAGAAAACACTCAACAGAAATGCCATCTGGAATAAATATATATATATATATATATATATATATATCTGTAATTGAAGTAGGAAAAAGCTATTACAAACTTGAAATGTGGAAAGGCAGCTGGAGTAGATGATATTTGATCAGAAATACTAAAATATGGAGGTATAAAAGTTTTACAGTGGCTAAACTGCATAATTCAGAAGGCCTGGTCAGAGGATCGAATTCCAGATGATTGGAGTAGAGTGCTCATAGTGCTCATATATTAAAAAAAAAAAAAAAAGGAATAAAGCTGAATGTAAGAATTACAAAGATATTTCTCTACTGAGTGTTCCTGTAGAGAAAATTCTCTACTGAGTGTTTGCATAAATCTGGTAAGATTTATGCAAATATTCTTAACAAATGACTAAGAAAAATTATGGAGGAGAAGACCAAGCTGGGTTTAGAGGTTGTCAAGATCAGATTTTCAGTTTAAGACAAATAATTGAGAAATCATGGGAATATAACAAGGATCTGTATTTAAGTTTTGTAGATTTGGGAAAGGCATATGACAGTGGAATATTATATCAAGCAATACATAGTCTCTATTTGAGTTATAAATCAGCCATTAGATTTGAAGGAGGTACAGGAAAATGGTTTGATGTTAAGTCAAATGTGCAAAAAGTGTGTTTTTATATCTGATCCACACACACGAAAGGCCACAAGACCTATAGCACATTAATGCCATATGCAGGCAGGAGGAATCTGTTCACATTTTGTTTGCACAGCTGAGGGTTATAATCTTTGCAGAAGGCAGAGTGGGGGGGGGACTATTTCAAAGGACAGAAGTAGATGGAATGAAAGAGGAGGCAGTGAAGTTGGTTTGGTGAGTTTCAAGATGGACTGTAAAAGGGCATTAGCAAGGATGTTAGCAGTGGCTCTTGTTTTAATGATTTTGGAGGAGAGTTGGGGAATAGTAGTGGCCAATTCAGCAGCTCACTGTTAATGAACTGTGAAAGGGGGATTGAAGTAGGTATGTGAGAGAGGGATCATTAATTAGCTGGATTGCCCTCTTCTGGATAGAATCAAGCAATCTTAGAGGATTTTGGTTCACCCCCAACTATGGGAGTAATATTCTATGGCTGGGCAGATTTGAGCTTTGTATAGAGTTAGCAGCTGTGAAGTAGTGTCTTGTGTGAAAAAGTACACCAAATTTTTTGGCAGCTGCAGAAGCTATAGTTGAAATGTGATTGTGCCAGGAAAGATTGGAAATGCAGGTCAGTCCAAGAAGAGAGATCTGATTGTGTTTCAATATTACTGAAGATAAGGGGGTAAGGATGTGAGCTCTTTCTTGTTGAGTGATCAAATTGAACTGAATTTTGGTGGCATTGAAGTTTACAAGATTGTCCTTTCCCCACTAGAATATAACTAGGAGAACTCATGGTAGATCTCGAGCATTCTAATACTTAAGTACTACATTTGTCTAATGAAAAGGAGGGATAGAGTGTAGTGGCATCAGCAAAGCTATGGATGAGATTGGAAGTCTGTGACAGCAGGTCATTTATGTACAAGAGGAAGAGAGTGGGTGAAAGAACAGAACTAGTGAGAAAGTTGGTGAAAAAAACAATAGGATGGCAGTTAAGTAGGTTCCTGTGCCAAACTTAATCAAATGCCTTTTAAATGTCGAGGGCAACTATGTAAGTTTCTCTCTGGCCTGAGTTCAGAGGTTGATGGTGAAAGCAAGAAGATCAGCAGTAGATCACGAGTGATGAAATCCATACTGCTGGTCACTGATTAGTTTGTATATCTCTAGGTGGTTCAAAAGGTAGTTGTTGATTGCCTTCTCCATGATAGATGGCATTGATGGTAGCAATGTTGTTGTTGGAGAATTAAGTAGTAGTGGAGAGGATGAGATGTATTTAGCAAAATAGAGTAGTGTGCACTCCCACGATGAGTCCTTGAACTCCCTGTAGGTGTCATGTAATAATAATAATTTTAGAGAGAACAGAAGTGAGAGCAATTGGACGGTAGTTTGTTGGTTGACTTTTATCACCTTTCTGGATGTGGACCTGTTTCCATGTTGTAGGGTAGATGTCAGTTGAATAGGATCAGCTGATTCAACTGTACAGGTTCTTATGGGATACTATCAGGACCTGTACATTATCTCCACTGTTATTCAATATCTATATGGATCATATTATAAAGGAAGGCAGTATTAAACTTGATACCAAGATTGGAGATGTTGGTCTCAGCTCTTTACTTTATGCAGATTTTGTTATACTCTTAAATAAATCCAGGACAAGCCTGCAGGATTCTCTGACCAAATTGAATAACTGCTGTAATAAATTTGGTATGACAATCACATTAAAAAGGTAAAGACAATGAAAATAGGCAGACACACTGAAATATCAACTGCATCCTGAACGGAGAACCTATAGAACAAGTAAAATATTTCGGCTATTAGGCACAATTTTTAGTGAAGATGGCAAATTAAATTTAGAAATAGATGGCAGAATTAGCAAAACTGGTATGGTACGAAGTCAACTGAATAAATTTATATGGAATAAGAGAGAGATTAGTCAAAACACTAAACTAGCTGTATATAAGACAGTGTTCAAACCAGTTTTAATATATGGATCTTAGAACTGGTTAGAAAATAACTCTTGATCAAAGGAAACCACATGAGAGTTCTGAGAAAGATTAGGGGATTGAACAGATTGCATCAATAGCTTGATGTACCCTCAACAGGTGTACAGGATATGATCCTACTACGTGAAACTTACATCATTACTAACTTCTTATCTACAATTTTCCTCCAAATCAATCTGTTACCTGTCAAGAACTCCAACATTATCAGATCTTATATTTCTTTCTTCTAAGGCACTTTTTACTGTATCAATCTAACTATATCTTGGTCTTGCTCTGGTCTAATTCCTGCCAACCTGACAGAGAACACTTGTTCTGCCAATCTTTCCTCTCCTATTCTGTTTAAGTAACCATACCACCTGAGATAAGTTCTGCTAACACATTCCTGGATGCTTACAATGCCAACTTCTTTCCTAATATTCTCATTTTTAATATGATATTGCCATTGATACCATCTGTTCGTTCCCCCAGTCTTTCTCAAGACTCTCATATCTGCGGCCATAATGTCTTTGTTCAAGTGTTATTTCTAACCTAGCTCTCAGATCCAGAAGTCAAAATTGGTTTGAACACTGTCTTGCATATGTACAGCTAATTTAGTGTTTTGACTAATTTCTCTCTTATTCCATATAAATTTATTCAGTTGACTTCCTACCATACAGCTTTGTTGGTATTCTGTTGTCTATTTCCATATTTAATTTACCATCTTCATTAAAAATTATGCCTAAGTAGCTGAAATGTTTTGCTTGTTCTATAGGTTCTCCATTCAAAATGCAGTTGATATTTTCATTGCATCTGCCTATTTTCATTGTCTTTGTCTTCTTATTGTTGACCTTCATACCATATCTATTACAACAGTTATTCAATTTAGTCAGGAAATCGTGCAGACTTGTAGTGGATTTATTTAGAAGTATAACATTGGGCAGTAAGGAATGATGGCGGATTCAACTGCAGTTGCAAGTGGCGTATCGCCAAGTCCTCTGCCATTTAAGAACTCTATTATAAGCAATATCATAAGGGACTTTGTGGCATGCAGTACTTGCGGCATGTATGCGTCTCAGGAATTGGATATGTGGCTTGCGAAAGAGAGCGGAGAGCGTATGTGTGCAAAATGCAGGCAGTGGGAGGAAATAAGTGCGTTAGAAATATCAATATCCAACCTTGTTGCTCCAGGAACGGAGAATGAATGTAGGAAGACAAGTAGTGTGATAGGAGAGAATGAAATATATATATATATATATATATATATATATATATACATATGAATGAGAAAATAATAGTTGATTGTGTGAAAGGCGTGAGTGACTGTGAAAGTTTAGGAGATGGTTTTGTTTGGGAGAGTAAATTTAGATTAAGAGTGACTGACCTGTAGAGGGAGATAGATGTGCTGAAAGAGGAGGTGGAATGTCTTGTGAATGAGAGCAGAAGTATGAAAGACAAGATTAGGAGAATGGAAAAGATAAATGCAAGCCGAATCAGAGTAGAGGAGAGAGAGAATGGAAACAGTAGAAGAGAGGGAATGAGAGAGAGAGAGGTATGGGAATGCTAGCAGACGAGAGGATGGAAACAGTAGGAGAGATGGAATGAGAGAGAGAGAGAGATGGAAGTGCTAGAAGAGGAGAGAATGGAAACAGTAGGAGAGATGGAAGTGCTAGAAGAGGAGAGAATGGAAACAGTAGGAGAGAGGGATATGGAAGTGCTAGAAGTGGAGAAAATGGAAACAGTAGGAGAGAGGGAATGAGAGAGAGGTATGGGAATGCTAGAAGAGAGAATAGCAGTAGAGGAGAGGGAATGAAAGAAGAGGAGAGAATGGAAACAATAGGAGGGAGGGAATGGTAAGAGGTATAATGTATGGCAACTCAATGATCCGTGGTGTTTAAGATAGGATGCGTGAGGAGTGTTTGCCAGGAGGAACAATAGAAAGGGTGGCTATGGCAATTAAGAGAGGTGAAAGGGTGGATGAGATGATTGTGATGGTAGGAACAAATGACTTGAGTGGTAATGTAAGTCGAGCAGTGAGAGATATGAGATTTTTGCTTGAGGCGGTACGGAAGAAGACAGAGAGAGGAAAAATAGTGTGTATGTTGCCTAGGTATGATAATGACGAGCTGAGCAGTAATATTAAATGACATAATAGCTAGAATGTGTGACAGGAGAGAACTGGTATATGTGGATGCTTGGAGTGCGTTTGAGGAAAGAGAGGAATTGTATGCAAGACACCGTTTACATTTGAATGAGGAAGGACGTAGCCATCTGGAGAGATTGCTGTTCTGAATGAGTCAGTGTCCCAGGTCTTGGACTATTGTGACCAAATCTGGGCACAATAGTCCATGTGTGGCCTAATCAAAGCCTTATACAATGGAACAAGAATCTCCCTACTTCTACACGTCAGTGTCCTCCGCATATCATTCCCAGAAGCCTTTGTTTTGTCTTCACAATTTTGGCGATGTGTCCCCTAAATTTTAGATCCTTATCCACTATCATTTCCAGATCTCTTATTTCCTCTACCTCCAACAATATATTCTCACCAAGCATTAATTCTGCATCCCATCTTTGTTTTCCAAATTTTAAAACCTTACATTTTGCAACATTGAACTCGCATCCCCATTTCCGTGCCCAATCACTCAATTTATTCAAGTCTTCTTGTAAGGCCACAACATCTTCACTACTCTTTATGGTTCCTCCCAACTTTGCATCATCTGCAAACAACTGAATATCTCCATCCAAATCTTCACCAATATCATTAATATACAAGTTAAACAGTAATGGCCCTAAAACAGACCCCTGAGGC